>NW_024465124.1:0-79630 GCF_017591425.1 Ochotona curzoniae | reverse complement strand
ATTTTGAAAGGCATTGCTAGAGTAAACCTACACATGGAGATTGTGGAATTCCTGTGTCTCATCAGCTAACCTCTGGGAGGAAACTAAAAAAAAAAAAAAAAAAAAAACAAGAGGTTTCAGGTCAAGAGAACCGAAGGCAGTTGTAGAGCCGGTGTCCATCTGGCCTATTTGGGGCAGTGGTACTCAAGTTTGCATCCTGAGTGGGGTGTGGGATGGGCCCTACTACAATGTTCTCCAGCTCATGCTAGGCCAAGGAAGGACCGGACTGCACCGGGCACTGGCCTAAAGCCCAGTGGCATGTAGGAGAACTGTGTCTGGGAGGGGATAAGGGGGAAACTTGGGAAGCTCCCCTGGTGAGTTTGGTGAGTTATAGCTCCCACTGGTGAACAGGTGGTCCGCACCTCAGGGTTGGACAGGATGGGCCAAGTAGCACTAACGGGACATCAATGTATGAAAAAGTGATGGAATGGGTGCATCGGGCTGTACTGAGCAAACCTTAGCCCACAAGGAAGATTGAAAACCAGGTTGGAGCACAGGACATGCCCAGCTAGGATTTTGCACCAAGTGGTCTGCATGAGCCATGGATGCTGAGGCACAGTGTCTAAGGCAGGGGTCACAACAGGTGAGGGGCTGTGCCAAGCTAAGTCTGAGCAACCACTGGCATGTGTGGGATCTATGGCTGGGAACAGGCCCAGTTGGGGAGCTAAAGGGACACCCTGGCAAGGTGGAGGTTCCCACCAAGGGGCACAGAAGCTGGAATGGGGCTGCGTTCTGGTCAGGATACAGTTGTAGTCTCTATTGGCACAAGTGTGGAGGTGAACTGAGTAGTGCTGCCTCATGAACCCACTGGTTTGCGTGAAATCTGGCACTCAGAGGGGTTCTGATGGAGGAGCCCTACAATTCCTCTGGAAGGACACAGACCCTGTAGGTAAGCGCAGGAAGCATGGAAGGAAACAGCCCAGAAGAGGTCATGGAAAGTGTCCCACTTGCATACATTTTGCATGGGTCATGGGCAGACCAGGCTGAATCAGTTCACGTCATACACTGGCAAATCTGAATGCCAGAACAGGATGTGGGTCGAGCCAGATTCACTAGTGCAAAAACAGTACACAACACAGAATGCCAGGATGCGCTTGCCTGTGCCAGATGTGACAGCATAGCCCAACCAGCACATGTGAGAACAAGGAAGGGAGGGGGCAGAACAGGCAGGGGAATAACTGGTGGTTCCCCTGCTGGACAGCTACTCCCACTGGAGAGCGTGAGCTGGGATGGGGGCAGACCAGACTAGGCGGGGCCAGGGCCACAGCACCTATGTGCCTCATGTGGACCAGATCAGTGAAAAGCCAGGCTGGCCTGATTATTCCTACTGGTGTAATCTACAATTAGAGTGGGTGAGGGTTGCTTGAGCTTAACTTGAAAGAATTAGCCCCCAGTGCTGGCAGAAGCCGGCACTGGGGGCTAATTCTTTCAAGTTAAACCACAGAACCACCTGGAGAGTGCCTAATTGGGAGTGGGAGTGGCCTGGGAGAGAAACAGTGGGCTCCTCCCTCTTGGGTTACCACCCTTCACGGGAGGCACAAAAACTAGGACAGGGGCTGGGGCTGGCTTGACAGAGACACCGAACAATATCTGTGAAGGCTGGATAGTGGAGCTGGTTAGATGGAACATGCTTAAATACCTATTGACATGTATGAGAGCAGAAGGGGAGGGAGGACAGACTGGACTATTCTGTCAAACATACTGGCAAACCAGGGGAGGGGGCGGGCTGCTGGGGGTTTTTATGGCTCGCTTCAACTGGGCTGCAGCTCCCACTGGTTTATGTGACGGCCATGTATGCGTTGGGCAGAATTAGGCTGGACTGCAAACACCCATTGGTTCCAATGCAAGATAAGGATGGAAACACAACCAACCCAGCAACTGCAAACACCAACTGATCAGGGTGATGGACTGTGCCGAGCCTGGTTCCTGCTAGAAAGAATCTGGTCTGGGAACACCTCAAAGTTTCTTTGGGGATCCCCCCAATCAAGCTTTCGAACTCAGAATGTTAACCATGAAATGACAGGAGAGAACAAGTCAATCAACTATCTCAGCCATATGTTGACAATGAAAGTACTAGGCAAATGGAGACTCTATGATGGACTATGTAAATCAGTGGATTCAGTAATGACTGCATCATGCTTGAAGCATGAACTGGGATGCGGGCAGACCACACTAAGCAGGGCTACAGCACCTGTAAACCTCATGTGGACTAGAGCAGAGAAAAGCCAGGCTGGACTGATTATTCCTATGGGTGCAACCTACAATTAGAGTGGGCGAGGGTTGTTTGGGCATGGCCGCAGCATCAGCTGGCAAAAGGTAGCTCTGGGGTCTAATTCTGTCAAGTTAAAGCACAAAACCACCTGAAAGTGCACAATCCGGGAGTGAGAGACCTGGGAGAGAAACAGTGGGCTCTCCCCTCCCTTGGGTTACCACTACCACGGGAGGGCACAAAAACTAGGACAGAGGCGGGGGTGGCTTGACAGAGAGGCACTCAACAACACCCGTGAGGGCTTGATTGTTGATCTAAGCTTCAATGCCATTTGCCATTTGCCATGTACGAGAGCCAAGGGGGTGTGGGAAAGACTGGACTAGTCTGCTACACATACTGGCAAACCAGGATAGGGGGCGGGCCTGCCGGGGGTTATTGCGGGTCGCTCTCACCAGGCTGGAGCTTCCACTGGTTTATGTGAGGGCGGAGTATGTGCTGGGCAGAACCAGTCTAGACTGCAACACCCATTGGTTCCTGTGGAAGGTGGGACTGAAAACAGAACCAACCCAGCAATTCCAACCTCCAGCTAATCGGGGCGATGGATTGTGCTGGGCCCTGTACTTGCTGGTGCATACAAGAATGTGGCCTGGCAACACCTCAGACGAAGTTTCTTTGGTGATCTCCCCAATTGAAATGAAAGACTCAGAACGCTAACCATAAAAGGAGAGAAAATGGAAAAAAGTAATCAACCACCTCAGTTATAGGTTGGCAACAAAATCCTGGGCAAATAGAGACGCTATGATGGACAATGCCAATCAGTGGATTTTTCAATGACCTCATTGTATTGGGAGAGGCAAGATTAGCAGTGATTCATAACTGGTGAACTATTGAAACCACTTGAGCGAATATCTCAGAGCATGCCCCACATGCGGGACTTGGCGTGGGTGGGAAACTGGGTGGGGCTTCTCCCTCAATATCCCCCTTTACCTCAGGTACATGAAGGAAACAATATGGAAATGATAGTCTTACCCACTTTCCTATAGCCCTTGACCCTTTTTACCCAAACTAACTATGTAAAGATTGTCAAAATAAAAAAAGAATTTGAAAAAAAAAATCACATCAAGCTTTGTCAAGCTGTGCCTTGTTCATGGAAAATGATGTCGATTTTGTGACATCACTGCCAGTCTTTTCTAGCATGGAACTTCAGAAACTCTCCTTTCCCTTGTCAACCATAGAAAAGTCTTCTGTTTGGGCAGGACAGATTTTCACTCACCCAAGGACAGCAGATTGTTGTAAGTCTCAAGCATCACATCCCTGTACAGGGTCCGCTGAGTGTTGTCCATGTGCTGCCATTCCTCCTGGGTAAAGTCCACAGCCACATCTTCAAATGACACCAACACCTACAAAGTACATGTCTCCTCAGTTCTGGATCGTTACATACAAAGACTGACAGTGAATTGTATATATATTTAACTTGGAACTTTTATGGATGTAATTTAATTCACAGTTTCTACCGAGTAACAACAAAACAAAAGTAAGTTCTCCTGTAGTACTTTTACAACTCCAATACTACAGTAGAATAGCCCTTATTATTCTCCTAAAGGTTGTTTTCTCTAAATATTTTGAATCTAAGCAACTGTTGAGGGCGTTGTTCAAAGAAACTGGCAAGAGGAAGACATCACACTCCGTTTGTTTCTATGATTGCTGTTCTGCTTCATAATCAAATTAAATAATCACTTTAACACTGAGCCAAATTATTAACTCAGTACCTGTAATAGTAAGCCGAGTGCAATTCTTTTGTGTTTAACTTGCACCGTGTGTGCATGTAAATTCACGATCCATATTGCAACACATTGTAAAAAAATATATATATATGTCGTCATGTATTATTTTTTCAATTCTGAAGCTACAATTCCATTATGATTCTGTATCAGATTGTTTTCTATCACAATTATAAAATGAATTAAGTGTGTAATCTGCAGACACACACACTCACACACAGAAACACATGATAAATAACCTGCTAGATTGGATAAGGAAGACACATGTATAAATGTGTAAATGTTTCTTAAATCTTACATTGGGAATAAATATTTATAAGTAACCCTTAACATTATTTTTTATTTTTTAGTATGAATGCATTAAAACCATATCTGCATTATTTCTTTTGCTTTTTTGTTTTTTGGTTTTTTTTTGTTTTATTTCCTTTATTACAAAGTAAGAGAATCAAAATTGTGCTGGTTGTGCAAAAGAGATGCTGATATTGAAGGGTGCTCCTAGGAATCTAATGTGATAAATTGACTTAATTTTTTTTTTTATTGTTGTTAACATTGTATTATGTGATACAGTTTTATAGGCACTGGGGATTCCCCCCACCCCTCCCATACCCCTCCCCTCAGAACTAACCCCAATCCTCTACAAGCTCTTCAAAACAATAGAGAAGGAAGCAACCCTTCCAAACTCATTCCATGAAGCCAACATCACCTTAATCCCAAAACCAGACAGAGAACCGTCAGAGAACAAAAACTACAGACTTATTTCTCTGATGAACATTGATGCTAAAATTCTCAACAAAATCCTAGCCAATAGAATTCAAAAAATCATCAGACAGATCATTCATCCGGATCAAGTAGGATTCATCCCTGGAATGCAGGGATGGTTTAACATTCGGAAATCCATAAATGTTATAAACCATATCCAAAAACTGCAAAACAAGAACCACATAATAATTTCAATAGATGCAGAAAAAGCTTTCGACAAAATCCAACACCTCTTCATGTTAAAAACTCTAGCCAAAGTAGGCATAGATGGGAAAATCCACAACATAATCAAAGCAATTTATGAAAAACCCAACGCCAGTATCATACTGAATGGAGAAAAGCTAGAACCCTTCCCACTGCGATCTGGAACAAGACAAGGATGCCCGCTATCACCACTGCTATTCAACATAGTCCTAGAGGTACTTGCAGAGGCCATAAGACAAGAAAAAGAAATCAAAGGCATACGTATAGGAAACGAAGAAGTCAAGCTTTCACTATATGCAGATGACATAATTCTATACATAGACAAACCAGGAGACTCAATACAGAAACTACTAGAACTTATACGAGAGTTTGGCAGAGTGGCAGGGTACAAAATTAATGAACGAAAATCAACAGCCATAGTGTACGCAAATAACACCAAGATGGAAGAAGACCTAACCAACAGGATACCATTCAAAACAGCAGAGAGAAGTATGAAGTATTTGGGAATAAATCTAACCAAAAGCGTAGGAGACCTATTCTTTTGCTTTTTATGGAATAACATTTCAATTAAAATAAGTTTTAATTTCTACCTAATGAACTATAGCTTAGTAGGAAACCAAAGTGCAGCCTCAGACAAAGCTATTTTTTTGTAACAATCACTAATACCAGCCAGTCACAATGAACCAGTTGAACAGAATAGATACATATACATACACATACATATACAGCAAAGGCCATGTTGTAACATCACTGCTTTAGCACATGTTTGGGAAGCCCATTAATTTTAATCAGTTATCTGGGTTTTTATCTAGTTAGTCATTTTAATATAGAAAAGAATGGATGTAGCTGATATACAGAATTTCAAAAAACAGAATGATACTTCTCTCTATCTTAACTTTTTATCTCTAATGCTTTTCTAAACATTTGAAACAGCATGTTTTAAACTGATATTGCATTCAAGATCTTAATCTTTCAGTGATTAAAACGAAAAGAAAATCATCATAGTTCAACAGAAAAAAGCTATTAATATCATGAAAACAAATGTTTCAATCATACCAGCTTTCAAACACAGATATTAAAACTACAGCAGAGTATCTGTGGAATGTGCAGAATTTTCTTTTCACAGTTGAGTAAGTCGATGTTTTTGTTATTCATTTAATAATATTGGACAAGTTTTAAGTGCAATGTGGAAACTTAAAGAGAAAAAGGGGTGAATACTAGAATGAGGATTTATCCATTTTATCTCTCTGAGAATGCAAAAATGTGCTGTGAGAAAGGACTCCATTGATGTGACACACTGTGATGAAAGCACTTGAGATTTAGTGATGTGGGATAATTGCAAAGAGTGCGAATAGCTGCAACTGCAGATTTCAGTAGATTTCAAGAATGTGGAAACTAAATGCTTCCCTTCCCAAATCTAATGAATGCTATAATTCTAATAATCCAAGAAGCCCGTAAGACAAGTAAAAAAAAATCTCTCAAAAATTAATATTTCCTTCATGAAACATGACCTTCATTCGTATTTGCAGGTTTTCTGTCTCCTTGTTTTTCAAAGATTTCTTTATTTGAAAAACAGCAAGAAAGAAAGACATTCAGAGACATTGGAGCTGGAGGGACCTAGGAGAGTTCGACTTAAGGGTGTGGGTGGTGGGAGCTTTGGGGCCTGGCTGCTGGATGATCTGTATGGATGAGATTGATATACCAGCCTACCTGCTAGTCCTATGTAGGTATTGTTATCAGCAAAGAATAGCAACCCCACAGAGTCAATGTGAAGGCTAGGACTGGAGTCCAGTCTAGCAGGGCTAGATTCTAGTACCTAACACAATGTCGGAACAAAGAATGGATAACATTAAGCAGGGCCATGGTACTAACCAGCATGCGAGAGAACCAGGTCAGGGCGTAATTTCGCTGTGTCTGGGGGATGGAGGGGGGGAGGTGTGGGCCAAACCCTGTGGAAGCATTTCCTTTGAAGGTTAGAGAGGGTAATGAGACCTAACAGGTTGGAGGAGAGGGACCAGATGATCAGATATGAGGGGCCAAACCCCGTGGAAATACTAGCTCCACTGGTTAGCTCAAAAGTTGAAGGGAAGGCGATGGACGAAATTAGGTGTGACCAAGGAGCCTGCCAACAATCACAGGTGAATGAAGCAACAGCAGTCTGGACTGGTCAAGGAAGCAGCACCCAAACATGCATTCTGAATAGGGTGTGGGGTGGGCCAGGATGCAACGTTCACCAGACAATGCCAGACACTGGTCTAAAACCACAATGGCATGTATGCGAGTTGAGTCCAAAAGTGGGTCAAGTGGAAGAACTTGGGAAACTCCCCTGGCGAGCCATAACCAATAGGATCCAACAGTACATCAGGCAGATCATTCACCAGACCACATGGGATTCATCCCAGATGTGCAGGGACGGTTCAACATCCGCAAATCAATAAATATGATACATCATATCAATAAAATGAAAATTAAAACCACATGATCCTCTCAATAGATGCAGAGAAAGCATTTGATAAAATCCAACACCACTTCATGCTGTAAATCCTAACCAAGATAGGCACAGAAGGAACATTCTACGTCACAATCAAAATAACTTAAAAAAAAAAACGCAACTGCAGCATCATACTAAACGGGCACAGCACGATAGCGCAGTGGTTAGAATCCTCAAATTGTACATGCTGGGATCCAACATGGGCCCCAGTTCTAATCCCGGCTGCCATGCTTCACATCCAGCTCCCTGCAGTTGGCCTGGGAAAGCAGTCGAAGATGGCCCAAAGCCTTGGGACCCTGCACCCGTGTGGGAGACCCAGAAGAGCTCCTGCCTCCTGGATTCAGATTGGCGCAGCTTCAGCCGTTGCGGCTGCTGGGGGAGTGAACCATCAGATGGATGATCTTCCTCTGTGTCTCTCCTCCTCTCTGTAGATCCACTTTTCCAATAAAAATAAATAAATCATTAAAAAACAAAAACAAGAAAAACCCAATGACAGCATCATACTAAATGTGGAAAGATTGGAAGCTTTTCCATTAAAATCTGTAACTAGAGAGGGATGTTCACTGGAAGCACTACTCTTCACTATGGTATTGGAAGTCCTTGCCAGAGCTATTAGGCAAGAATGAGGAATTAGACTAATCCACATTGGAAGTGAGTCACTGAAATAGGAGAACCAGAAACCTCAATCAAGAGACTACTGGAGAAGGTGCCATGCACCGCTGAGAAGAATGTATAGTCTGTGGCCTTAGGATAAAAAGTTCTATATATGTCTACCAAGTCCAGTTGTTCTACTGTTTGTGTGAGCTCTGTTGTTTCTTTGTTGAGTTTTTGTTTCGTAGACCGGTCCATTGTTGTTAGAGGTGTGTTGAGATCGCCTACAAGAATTGTGTGGGTGTCTATGTCTTCCCTTAAGTCTGTAAGTAATTGCTTTACGTAAGTAGGTGCATTAAGATTCGGTGCATAAACATTAATGATGGTGATTGCTTCTTGATGGATCATTCCTTTCACCAGTATAAAATGGCCTTCCCTGTCTCTTTTGATGTTAGTTAGAATGAAATCTATCTCGTCTGAAATTAGGATAGCTACCCCAGCTTTTTTTTCTCGTCTATTGGCGTGAAATATCTTTTTCCATCCCTTCACTTTCAGTTTCTTTGCATCCTTTCTGGTTAGATGCGTTTCTTGTAGGCAACAGATGGTTGGGTCTTGTTTGATGATCCATTCTATTAATCTCTGTCTTTTGATTGGTGAATTTAGACCATTTGTGTTGAGAGTTAAAATTGAGAGGTTGCAATTTTGCCCTGCCATGTGATTGTGTTGTGTGTGTGTTGTTGCCTATGTAATTGTCTTGTTTGTGCGGCCTTTAGTTTGGAGACCTTCTTATTTGCCAACTTTGTTTGCGATTTGCCTCCTTTTTGTCCGGGACTAGCGCATTTCTAAGGAGACTTTGTAGAGCTGGTTTTGTGTAGACATATTCTTCTAGTTTTTCTTTGCTATTGAAGTATCTGATTTCGTTCTCATATACAAATGAGATCTTTGCTGGGTAGATTATTTTTGGTTGACAGTTGTTTTGTTTCAGGACTTGGAAGATCTTTGTCCATTCTCTCCTTGCTTGTAGGGTCTCTTCGGAGAAGTCAGCAGTGATTCTGATGGGTTTTCCCCTGTATGTGATCTTTTCTCTACTTCGTACTTGTCTCAGGATTCCTTCTTTGTCTTCATTGGAGTAGAACTTGAGCACCGTGTGTCTGGGTGAAGATCTCTTTGGATCATGTCTGTTGGGAGTTCTCTGTCCATCCTGTATGCGGGGTGGATTCGTGTTCCAAGTGTTTTGGAAGTTTTCATGTATAATTTCGTCAAGCACTGCTTGCATCCCAGATTCTCTTTCTACTCCCTTGGGGAGGCCGATGATTCGAATATTCAATTTTCTAAGGTAATCCTTCATCTCTTGCATCATTTTATTAGTTTTGCTGAGGTTTGTCTCCAGCTGTTTAATTCGCTGGGCACCTTCATTTTGTGTGTCTTCTGTTTCAGAGATCCTTTCCTCTGCCGCATTTATTCTGTTGATGAGGCTTTCAATTTTATTCTCTTGGGCATCCAGTTTGGTTTTGATTTGTTGTATTTCGGTGATTATGCGGTTCTGGAGGTCTTCCAGCTTTGTGTCCACGTCTCTGAGAAATTTTAGCATTATTTTCATCAATTCCTTTGCTGGTAACACTTCCATGTCTTCATCTCGTATCGCCGATATTGATAATGGCTTTTGGCCCTTGTTTGGTGGGGTGCTGGCTCTTTCATCTGGAGCACAACTCTTTCTGGTGGTTTTTCCCATTGCGTTGGTGTCTTCTGGTGGGGCAAATGGACCCGTGTGTTGAGGGGCTGTCAGGTGCTTTCCTGTAGAGATTGGAGCCTGCAGGCGTGGTGTTGCCGGGCGTGGTAATTTTCAAGGCACCGTTGGTGCGTTCTCAGGGCCCGTTCTCAGGGCCCGGGGCTGTAGAGCACCACCTTGGGGGCCCAGTGGATTCCAGGCACACTCTGGGCACCTCTTCTACAGGTGTGACACCCCAGGGCGTCATTCTATGAAGCCAACATCACCTTAATCCCAAAACCGGACAGAGAACCATCAGAGAAGGAAAACTACAGACCTATTTCTCTGATGAACACTGATGCTAAAATTCTCAACAAAATCCTAGCCAATAGAATTCAAAAAATCATCAGACAGATCATTCATCCGGATCAAGTAGGATTCATCCCTGGAATGCAGGGATGGTTCAACATTTGGAAATCCATAAATGTTATAAACCATATCCAAAAACTGCAAAACAAGAACCACATAATAGTTTCAATAGATGCAGAAAAAGCTTTCGACAAAATCCAACACCTCTTCATGCTAAAAACTCTAGCCAAAGTAGGCATAGATGGGAAAATCCACAACATAATCAAGGCAATTTATGAAAAACCCAACGCCAGTATCATACTGAATGGAGAAAAGCTAGAACCCTTCCCACTGCGATCTGGAACAAGACAAGGATGCCCGCTATCACCACTGCTATTCAACATAGTCCTAGAGGTACTTGCAGAGGCCATAAGACAAGAAAAAGAAATCAAAGGCATACGTATAGGAAACGAAGAAGTCAAGCTTTCACTATATGCAGATGACATAATTCTATACATAGACAAACCAGGAGACTCAATACAGAAACTGCTAGAACTTATACGAGAGTTTGGCAGAGTGGCGGGGTACAAAATTAACGAACGAAAATCAACAGCCATAGTGTACACAAATAACACCAAGATGGAAGAAGATCTAACCAACAGGATACCATTCAAAATAGCAGAGAGAAGTATGAAGTATCTGGGAATAAATCTAACCAAAAGCGTAGGAGACCTATTCGAAGAAAACTACAAACTATTTAAAAAGGAAATTGAACAAAACCTCAAAAGATGGAATAACATCCCGTGCTCCTGGATAGGCAAAATCAATATCATTAAAATGTCTATACTACCACAAGCAATATACATTTTCAATGCAATTCCAATCAAATTGCCCAAAACATTCTTCACGGAACTGGATACAATGATTCAAAAGTTCATCTGGAAACACAAAAAACCACGAATAGCTAGAACCATCCTGAAAAGTAAGAAGTTAGCAGGGGGAATCACAATCCCGGACCTCTGGACATACTATAGAGCAGTGGTTATCAAAACAGCCTGGTACTGGCACAAAGACAGAAAGGAAGATCAATGGAATAGAATAGAAGCACCAAAAGGGAACCCACACAAATACAGCCAATTAATCTTTGACAAAAAGACCAATGACAACTCAAGCAAGTGGGAAGGCCTCTTTAGTAAATGTTGTTGGGACAACTGGCTGATAGCCTGTAGAAACAAAAAGATAGACCCTCATCTATCACCATACACCAAGATCCAATCTACATGGATAAAAGACCTAAACCTACATCCAGAAACCTTCAAACTCTTGCAAGAAAATGTAGGAAATACCCTGCAAGACCTAGGAGTAGGTTCCGACTTTCTAAGAAGGACACCAAAAGCAATAGCAGTTGAGAACAGAATAAACAAATGGGACCTCATCAAACTAAGAAGCTTCTGTACAGCAAGGGAAACAATCAACAAAGTAAAAAAGCAACCCACAGAGTGGGAGAAGATCTTTGCACACGATATAGGCGATAGGGGGCTAATCTCCAGGATATACAAAGAACTTCAAAACAACCAAAAAACCAAAACGAACAAGCCACTCAAGAAATGGGCACGGGAAATGGGCAAACATTTCACAAAGCAACAAGTCCAAATGGCAAACTAACATATGACAAAATGCTCCAGCTCCCTGGCAATAAGAGAAATCCAAATTAAAACATCCATGAGGTACCACCTAACACCAGCAAGATTGGCCCACATAAACAAGAACACCAACGACGCTTGCTGGCGAGGATGCGGGGAAAAGGGAACCCTACTCCACTGCTGGTGGAGCTGCAAATTGGTACAGCCTCTATGGAAATCAGTCTGGAGAACACTCAAACAACTCAAAATCTGCATACCATATGACCCAGCAATAGCACTCCTAGGAATATATCCAAAACACCTGTTCCACGACAAACCAACATGCATCCCTATGTTCATTGCAGCACAATCAGTAATTGCAAAAACATGGAAACAACCAAAATGCCCATCAGCAGAAGATTGGATAAGAAAGCTTTGGTTCATCTACTCCATGGAATACTACTCAGCTATTAAAAAAAACAAAATGCAGTTCTTTGTGGCTAAATGGGCACAACTGGAAACTATAATGCTAAGGGAAATGAGTGAATCCCAAAAGATTAGATACCACATGTTTGCCTTGATTTAACCTGTAATTTTTGTTTGGTTGTTTGTTATTTTTTGAACCTGTCATTGATACTGTCTCAACCCAGATGTTTCGAAGAATGGAACTTGCATTATTTTTAACATATTGTTTACCCAATACTATGTCAATTAATTCCATAATGTTGTATATTGATACTGAGGCCTTGTTGGGGCTTTTAACTGACCGGATCTTTACTCTGTTAGACCTATCTTCAGACCATAGAAGGTCTCCCCAAGAGGCCACTGAACTTATCTGGACAATAAGACACTGAACTTTATGCTAGGCATGTGTTTGCAAGCAATGAATCTCAACTGAACTTGAACTATGGTTATGCAACAAGGTGGAGGAATCCACCATGGGGGGAGGGGTATAGGAGGGGTGGGGGGAATCCCCAGCGCCTATAAAACTGTACTACATAATACAATGTAAGCAACAATAAAAAAAAAAAAAAAAAAAAGAGACTACTGGAACTCCTAAAAGACATTGGCAGAGTAGCAGGTTACAAAAATGGATGGACACAAATCAATGGAACCAGTGTACACAAATAATTCCATGGATGAGAAAGAAATTGTAAGTACACTCTCCTTTAAAAACGTAGAGAGGATTCTTTAATACCTAGGAGTTAAGCAAATTAGATATGTGGAAGACCTCTCTGACCAAAATAATGAAACATTTTTAAAAAGAAAATAGAAGAAGATATTGAAAACTGGAGAAACTTACCATGTTCCTGCATTGGCAGCATCAACAATATCAAAATGACACAACACCAAAAGTAATATACAGATTCAATGCAATCATAATCAAAATCCCAATAGCATTCTCAGAAACAGACAAGATTACACAAAAGTGCATCTGGAATCAGAAGATACCACAAATAGCCAAAGCAATCCTGAAGAGTAAAAACAAGGTGGAGGAATCACAATTTCAGACCTCAAGACATACTACAGAGCAGTGCACATCAAAACAGTCTGCTTCTGTACCAGTGGAACAGAATAGGAACACCAGGAGGGAGCCCACGCATGTATAGCCAGCTAATGTCTGAGAACAAAACTGAAAACAATACAGGAAAAAACCCTGGTCTCTTCAACAAATGCTGTTGAGACAACTGGATAGCAACTTGTAGAATTAAGAAGCAAGATTCACATCTGTCACACTGTACAAAAATCAGCTCTAAATGGATCAGCCATGTAAATCTAGCACACTCCAATATACAGCAACAAGAAAAGTCTTCTTAGAAAAGACAGCAGAAGCAAAGGTAGTCAAAGCCAAAGTGGACAAATGAGACTACACCAAACTCAAAAGCTTCTGTATGGCATAGGAAACAATTACAAGGTAAGAGGCAACCAACAGAATTGGGACAACATTTTTGCACACTACACGAGTGATAGGGGAGCTTCAGAAATCCAGTAAAACAAAACAAAACAAAAAAACTAACAACAACAACAACAAAAACCCTGTTGAAAAAAATGGTCAAAGGAAAGGAGCAGACATAAAAAAACAAAAAAACAAAAAAACCCCACACAGATACAAACACACTCAAAAGTCAAATGGCTAACAGACATAGGAAAAGATGCTCAGGCTCCTCCTAGCCATCAGGGAGATAAGAACAAAAACCACATTGAGATACCACCTAACTCCATTGACTGGCTACATTTAAAACTTTTCTAACAACAGCTGCGGGCATGGATGTGGGAGGAAAGGTACACGCCTTTACTGCTGGTGGGAGTGTAGGCTAGCACTACCATTGTGGTCATCAGCTTGGAGAATTGCAAATAAACATGCCATATGACCCAGTTATCCTGCCCCTAGGAATGAATATACCCAACAGAAATGAAACCTGCATATGAGAAGGGAGCTGTAATCCTGTATTGACAGCAGCACAATCTATAATAGCAAAGACATGGAAACAACACAGATGCGTATCCAAAGAGGAGTGGGTAAAGAAACAGTGGCACTTCTACTCCACGGAATAAAGAATGAAATGACACCATTTGCAGCGAGATGGTCCCAGCTACAGACTATTGCGCTCAGTGAAATACATCAAACCCAAAAGCACAAATACCAAATGTTCTCTCTGATATAAGGAACCCATCATGCAGAGTCTAACCTCAGTAACACATTCAATACTGATCTCTATCTATCTATCTATCTATCTATCTATCTATCTATCTATCTACTTTTTTATTTATTTTTGACTGTATGCAATGTGTTTTGACTTTAGTTTCACTCTTCCAAATACTTTCTTTACTCTTGTCAAATTCATCACTAGCTCATGGATTACATGGTGGCATCATTTTACTCAGGAGACTACTGTGTTTTCTTTTTGTCACCCATGTGCTAGTTACCCAGTTGTGTGTTTTCCATTGTGCTGTTGTGTTGTTGGTGCATGCCTCATGTTGGGAACCAGGATGGGTGAGAGGTTGGGTGGGGCTTTTCCCTTTGTTACTCCCCTATCCCCAGATACAGGGAAAAATGATTATATTAGTGTGGAAACAATGATATTACCCACTTTCACTTCCAATCCAGCTCTAAGTCAATGCAAGTTCAAAGCAGTGGAAGATGACTCAAGCACTTGGGTGGGAGACTCATCTGGGGGACTCAGAAGAACTACCTGATTCTTTTGTGACATGGTCCAGCCCTGACCACTGTGACCACTGGGAGAATCAATCAGCAGAGGGCAAAAATATCTGTCTCTCTTTCCTTCTCTTTCTGCAAGTCAGTCTTAAATAAATGAATAAAATGATCAGTAAACACCATTTGAAACTTGATATCCTACAGTCATTAACAAATTCTTAGTTTCCATTTGAATCATATAATAATAATAACCACATCTTGGCTATGGCACCAGAAAACCTCAAGAGAAAGCTTCAACAGGTTTTGAAAGCTCCAATGTCTTGTTCACGAAAGTTTTGCCTTCTTTCTCTTATACTTCCCTTTTCATTTTAGTTCACAAGGCATCATTAAGTTCTTCAGATACAATGTAAAACAAGGCGAGAAGTAAACAAACAACTTACTGAAGGTGTGTGTGTGTTCTCCAGCCTTGGAAGCATGAGTGCGCTGCAGGGCTACACCTGCAAGAGAAGGTGGGCAGAGGGACTGATGAGTTTTTCTTGCTTGTGCTTAGTCTCCTTAGTGAATCTTACTGTGCTAAGTAATGTCAAGGCAGGAAGCAGGCACCCTGCAAGACCTAGGAGTAGGTCCTGACTTTCTAAGAAGGACGCCAAAAGCAATAGCAATCTAGACCAAAATAAATAAATGGGACCTCATCAAACTAAGAAGCTTCTGTACAGCAAGGGAAACAATCAACAAAGTAAAAAAGCAACCCACAGAGTGGGAGAAGATCTTTGCACACGATATAGGCGATAGGGGGCTAATTTCCAGGATATACAAAGAACTCCAAAACAACCAAAAAACCAAAACAAACAAGCCACTCAAGAAATGGGCACGGGAAATGGGCAAACATTTCACAAAGGAACAAGTTCAAATGGCAAACTAACATATGACAAAATGCTCCAGCTCCCTGGCAATAAGGGAAATCCAAATTAAGACATCCATGAGGTACCACCTAACGCCAGTAAGATTGGCCCACATAAACAAGAACACCAACGACACTTGTTGGCGAGGATGCGGGGAAAAGGGAACCCTACTCCACTGCTGGTGGAGCTGCAGGTTGGTACAGCCTTTATGGAAATCAGTCTGGAGAACACTTAAACAACTCAAAATCTGCATACCATAGGACCCAGCAATAGCACTCCTAGGAATATATCCAAAACACCTGTTCCACGACAAACCAACATGCACCCCTATGTTCATAGCAGCACAATCAGTAATTGCAAAAACATGGAAACAACCAAAATGCCCATCAGCAGAAGATTGGATAAGAAAGCTTTGGTTCATCTACTCCATGGAATACTACTCAGCTATTAAAAAGAACAAAATGCAGTTCTTTTGTGGCTAAATTGGCAGGGACGTGCAAATTCTACACCTAATGTGAATGGGACACATGTTCATCCTTAAATAGTGTCATTTTAGGGCCTGGCGCGAAGGAGGAGGAGTGGTTAAGGTCCTCACCTTTCACGCCTGGGATCCCTTATGGGCGCCGGTTCTAATCCCGGTGGCCTCTCTTCCCATCCAGCTCCCTGCTTGTGGGCTGGAAAGCAGTCGAGGACGGGCCAAAGCTTTTCGACCCTGCACCCGCATGGAAGACCCAGAAGAAATTCCTGGATCCTGGCTTTGGATCGGCATAGCATAACGCGCAGTTGCGCTCACTTGCGGAGTGAATCATCGGACACAAGATCTTCCTCTCTGTCTCTCCTCTCTGTATATCTCCCTTTCCAATAAAAAACAAAATAGTGTCATTTTAAAGAGAGACAAATGTTGGGATGTCAGAGTGGAAAGATCATTTAAAATATACACTGCAATTGTTTAACAAATTAAAAAGAGTTTCCTGCAAAGGCTCTCTATTCATAGAAAAGCTAAACCAATCTGTCCCTTCTCACTGACCTTTAACAAAAGAACAGCAATGATTAAAAAAAAAAAATAGCAATTGCATCAGTAATAGGTAAAGGTGATAATTAGCTAGGATATGACTAAGTTAACATTTAATAGAAATCTGCGATTTGGTCTTCATAAATGCCTTTATTTTATAAGCTTTCTTTTAAATTTTGTGTTCTTGATTTTTAGGTTGTTTTGGTATAAGTTTAGAGAAAATTTTCTTTGCATATACATAAATCACCTGTCACTCTGTAACCGCATATGCTGCCAACCATGGAGTTCTTGCTTTCAGCCCGGTGACTGCAGGTTGGAATGAGCAATGGCTTCCTGAGAATGTTTTCATAAAGTAAAATGATAATTTTATAGAATTGTTTTGATAATGATTCTTTAATCAAAAGGTGGAAATAAAACAACAGGATGCTATGCAAAAGCTTGTGATGCTTACTATAAAATAAAGAAGGCAACTATTCTGAGTTGTCTCTTATGAGCATCACACTGCAGTGGTCTGTGTCTCTCCTTGTCCTCTTTCCTGCCAACATGCACCCTTCCTGAGCTCTGAAATTGGCTGTGGCTGGTGTCCAGCAAAAATGTGGATTTGAATTACAATTATGGTGATGCTTATGGTTACACATATGGCTATGGCTATGAGTATTGCAGGAATTAGGGTTAGCTTTAGGAGTTTGATTTGTGTTTGAGCTGGAGATGCTCTTAGTAGGGTCTTCATTCAGTCAAGTTGTATTGTTAGCTAAAGCATACAGCTTGGCTAGGAGTTATAGACAGGGTTGGACTTATGGCAGGCTTGTTTTAGGTTCAGGGCTACATTCAGGATTAATGGAATCTTTGGTGTTGTGTTTAAGGTCTGGTGTTACAGTTGGGACTATGACTATGGTTGGCATTATGTCTAGCTTTAATGTTCATATTTCAGTTAGACTTTTAAAATTTTGGAAATAGGATTTGGCTAGGATTATGACTAGGCTAGTAGCATGGATGGGCAAGGAGTAGGGTTAGTATTTGGCACAGGTTTAAATAAAAGCATAGGTCTATGTCGGATATTTGTGTTAGGGTTTAGATTACAATTAGGGCTAGTTTTATACTGAGAGTTAAGACTAATATTAGTATTAAGGCTAGAGATTTGATTGGCGTTTGTGTTAGGATATCAGTTAGGCTTACAGAAAATTGTAGTATTAGGAAAGGGCTAGTATGAAACATTGGGTGAGTGCCACCATTGTCACTAGGATTAAGATTGGTGTTAGCATTAGGGCTGGGGTGAAGGCAAGTGGTAATGTTTCAGGTTTCAGATTCAGGTTAGAATTAGACTTAGGAGTAGAGTGATAATGGATATTAGGTTTACGGTTAAGTTTAGTGTTAAGTGAGGACAGTGACTTGGTATTACTCTTAGTGTTGGGTAGGATTACGATTAGGTTTTATTTTAGGGTGAAGAGTAGGATTAGAGTTAGGACTATGAGTATGATTGGTGTTCATGTTACGGTTAATGTCAGGGATAATTCAATGGTTATGGAGAAAAGTTGGCATTAGGATTCAGCAAAGGTCAGTGTAAGGATTTGGAGCTAGAATTACTGTTAGGGCTAGGACTACAGTTGATATTAAAATCAGTGTGAGTGTTCAGGTTAGAACTAAGGTTAATGTCAGGGAAAATGTCAGGGTTAAGACAGGATGAGGGCTATGTTGTAAGATTCATTTGGTATTATGGTTAGAGCCTTGGGTAGTGTTAAATTCATGCTAAGGGTGAGAGGAAGATTATGGTTGGGTTAGGGCATGGTTATTATTTGGGTTAGGGTTAGAATTCGAGTTTGGGATAGTGCTGGGATGAGAGCTACAATAGGGCCACAGTTGGTTATAGATTTAATGATAGGATTTGGACAAGGATTCGGATTAGGGTTACGACTAGACTAGAATCAGGCCTAGATTTAGAATTAGCATTCAGCTTAGTGTTCACTACTGGGTTATGGTTAGTGCTCGCAGGAGGGCTAGATGAGAGTTAAGATGAGGGTTGTGGCTAACCCTAAGCACAGACAGCAGCAATCTCAAGAACTAACCCTAGCCCTAACCCAAACCTCAACCACTAACTTTACCCTATCCCACGAGCTCCTCCCACCTCTAACTCTAAACCCTGTACCAACCTTAGCATTACTCCTAAGCTTAACCCTGACGGTAATGCTAACTCAGTCTCTTCACTTTTTACAGCTGTAATCATCACCCAAGGTGCAGGCCAAATCCTAACACCAATGTTGAACCTAGTGTTAAATTCAACCTGACCTAGCCGTAATTCATTAAAAAAAAAAATCACTCCTTTTTATTTCAAAGTCAGATATAGGGAGAGCAGGAGAGACAGAGAGGGAAATCTTCCACCTGATGATTTCACTCCCAAAGATGTCACAATGGCTGGAACCGCACCAATCTGAAGCCAGGAGTCAGGAGCCTCTTACAGGACTTCCACATGGGTGCAGGTCCAAAAGCTTTGGGCCATCCTAGGCTGCTTTCCCAGGACACAAGGAGCAAGCTGGGCAGGAAGTGGGCTGCTGGGATTAGAATGGAAAACCATATGTGATCTTGTCACATGTAAGGCAAGAAGTTTAACTGCTAGGCTATTGTGCCGGACCCAGCATATTTCATACTAAGATACTCCATGCCCCCAACCCGATTCAGAATATCCCTGATATAGCTGTACTCTTAGTCCAAATTTATCCACGATGCTAATATTAACACAACTCAAACCCTAGCCATTAACCTAACCCTAAATGTAGACCTGGCACTTACCCAACCCCTATCTCAAAACCTAGCACTGATTCTTATTACAAGCTAGAGCACACTCTAATGCAGAAATGATGATTACCACTAATTCTTACCTCATACTGACACTAGTTCAAGCTCCAGCCCCAACCATAAATGTGATCCTAACCCTAAACAGAAACTGAGCCATAGCCTTCACCCTGACTCCAGCCCTAACACAGAAGTAGCCATCACTGTAATACTAAGCCTAGCCCTAATACTGAACCTCACCCTAGATGTATTTATAAAGCTAACCCTAATGCTAACTCTACTCATCACCCTAATTATAACATGAATCCTAAATCCAACTGTAGCCAAAACCTTAGTCATAAACCGAACACTAGATTTTGACCTAACCTTCATCCTAGCAGAACTTTAGCACTAGCATTAGCCCACACCTTAGCATTAATTCTAGCTCTTAGCATAATAATTCTAGCATTGACTCTAACCTCACCATAGGACTCAAATGAAAACAACACAACTTCTTAATCCTCAATGTAGCTACAGCTTTAACCTTAACATTAGTTGTAACCCTAACTGTATTCTAATGTGACAGAGTCCTAAGGGAGATCCCAATAACTGACCATGTTATAGGCCGCAAAACAAACTTCAGCAAAGTTTGGAAAAATTGAAATTATACCATGCATCTTCTCACACCATCATGCAGTGAAGCTACGGTCCAGGAAGTCAAGGAAAGTTTGGCAAATACATGGAGACTGAATATGTTACTAAATGAGCAATGGGTTAGAGAGCGAATCAAAGGGAAAATTGAAAATTGCTTGCAACAAATGAGGGCATCAATAGAGCATATTAAAACTGATGGGACCCAACTTCATCTCAATCAGCGCTGAAGTTAAGAAACTACAAAAGCACCAAGTAAATGATCTAAGCTTATAGTAGAAGAAACTAGAAAAGTAACAGCAAAGCAATCCCCCAATTGCTATGAAAATGAAATAATCAAAACAAGGCAGAAAATAAACAGAGAACAAGAGAACTTCACATAAGATCAATAAATCAAAGAGCTGGTTCTTTAAAAATTCAACAAAATGAACTCCCTACTAGCCCAACTAATCAAACACATGAGGCAGAAGATACTCATCAACAGCATCAGTGATGAGAAAGGAAATACAACAAAAACCTGGGACATACAGAGATTTATGAGGAACTATTATAACCAACTGTGTGTGAACAAATCAGATGTCTTAGAAGAGATGGACAGACCTCTCAAACAAAAAACTCCTGGACCTGGGCCCGGTGCAATAGTATCACACTTAAAATCTTCACCTTTAATGCGCTGGCATCCCAAATGGGCACCTGTTCCAATCCTGGCACATCCACTTCCCATCCAGATCCCAGCTTGTAGCCTGGGAAAGCAGTTCAGGACTATCCATAGCATTGGGACCCTGCACCCACATGGGACACCCGGAAACAAGTTTTGGCTCCTGGCTCCAGATCGGCACAGCACCAGTCATTGTAACCATTTCAGAAGTAAGACATCGGTTGGAAGATCTTGTTTTCTGTCTCTCTCCTTTTCTCTGTACATTTGCCTTTGCAATACAAAATAAAATAAAGCTTTTTAAAAAAAAGTTCTGGACTGGAAAACTTCACTGCTGAATTCTACCAAGTGTTTCAAAAGAAATTCACCCCAGTCCTCCACATGCTTTTCAAAACAACAGAGGCAATTCTTTGAAACTCTTTCTATGAAGCCAATAGCACCTTCATACCAAATCCAAATAGAAAATCAACAGAAAAGGAGAACTGCAGACCAATATCCTTCATGAACACAGATGCAAAGATCAAACAAAATTCTAGCCAACAGGATCCAACAGTACATCAGGCACATCATTCACCCAGACCAAATGGAATTCATCCCAGGTGGGTAGGGATGGCTCAACATCCACAAATCAGTATATGTGATACATTAATAAAATGAAAAACAAAAACGGAATGATCCTCTCAGTAGATGCAGAGAAAGCATTTGATAAAATCCAACACCACTTCATGCTGAAAACCCTAAGCAAGATAGGCAGAGAAGGAACATTCTATAACATAATCAAAGCAACTTCAGAAAAACCCAATGGCAGCATCATACTAAATAGAGAAACACTGGAAACCTTTCCATTAAAATCAAGAACTAGACAGGGTTGTCCACTAACACCACTACTCTTCACTATAGTATTGGAAGTCCTTGCCAGAGCTATTAGGCAAGAATGAAGAATGAGAGTAATTCACATTGGAAATGAGCCACTGGAATAGGAGAACCAAAAAACTCAACCAAGAGACTACTGGAACTCGTAAGTGACTTTGGCAGAGTAGCAGGATACAAAACTAATGAACACAAGTTGATGGCACCAGTGTACACAAATAATTCCATGGATGAGAAAGAAAGAAATTAAGCAAACTAAATATGTGGAAGATCTCAATGATGAAAGCCATTAAACGTTTAAAAAAAAAAAAGCAAAACAAAAAGATACTGAAATTGAAAACTGGAGAAACTTACCATGTTACTGCATTGGCAGGATCAACATGATCAAAAGGACCATATTACCAAAAGTAATATACAGGTTCAACACAATCATAATCAAAATTTCAAAAATATTCTCAGAAATAGGAAAGATGATAAAAAGTAGATGTGGAATCATAAGATACCACAGTTAGCCAGAGCTTTCTCACAGAATAAAAAACAAGGTGGAGAGAGAATCAAGATGGCGCAATAGGGTAAGGACACATTGAAACAGATGGAAAAACATTTCATCAGGATGAAGCAGAGAGGACACATGCCATGAAATAGGAGAGGACAGAACAACAGCACAGTGGTACCTGGAGACTGACAGACACAGGAAAGCAGCAGACACAACGGTGTGGTGTTGCAGTGACTGATACTACAGCAGCATTCAGCTAACGGCAATCTGAACTCCACCAGCAACCAGGTGGGAAGGGACTTTCACTGAGGAGCTTGGGAGGTGAGCCCAGACAAACAACTGTCCATCCTGCTGGTCTGTTTGATTTGACCAGGAGCAGACACACAGCAGCAGATCACAGATGGGCAGTGCGAGAAAGAGTAGATTTCACAGCCCAGTCAGCCCCTAGAGCCGAATTGTGCGCCATTTTGTGTAAGGAGGCAAAGGCAAGGGAAAGGACTGAGTGTGCACTGAGCTGGGAGTCATCTCACTTCTGACTCAGTGAACTGCAACAATGTGGCATTCTAAGGGTTCTACACAAGACAGGTGTGGGTAGCCCTCAGATCTGATGGCCAGCAGATCAAGAACTCTAGTAGTGGTACATCAGGTGCCATTTTGCACACTGAGGCAACAGCTTTAGGACTGCAGGGAACAACAGTGAACTGTGCATGTGCTGAACTCGTGAGAACTCAGAGTGCAGTGGATTGCACTGGTCCTGCAGGAAAAGAATACCAACTGTTGCATTGTATCGGTCAAAATAGGTCCATGCGGCACCCAGACCTACCGTCCAACAGGTTCCAACAAGATCAGAGCCATCCACAACCTAGCTAGATAGGACACCTGCTGTCTCTCTAATCCTGAGACCTACTCTAACTGAAAGTGGGAGAAAGGCTGCAGAGACAACAGCACAGCTTCAGCACGGTATCACAGGAGATGGAGATTGGTGAGCCAGGAGTTGGCGCTACGGAGTTCTTAATGGAAATCTAACATAAGAACCCAGGCCTGGAACTCGCTGGAGGGAGTGGCACAATTGGCTGCAAGCAAAGAGTTGTGTACCAACTGCAATAAGTAAAATCAAACTGCAGACCTGTGGGTGATAGAGCTCAGAAACTAACTCTGCTAACCAGAACTACAATAACGAAGAACAAGTGAAGAGACAAATGCAAAACATCAAAGGGTTTGCCAACCTCAGTTAACTGAGGAAGACATTTAGAAAATGAGGGACACAGAATTCAGAACAGTCATATTAAAGCTTCTGATCAACAATGAGAAGCACATACAAGAGTTCAAAAAAATTTGGGCCCAGAAGCATGGCCTAGCAGCTAAAGTCCTCGCCTTGAATGTGCCAGGATCCCATATGGGCACCTGTTCTAATCCTGGCAGCTCCACTTCCCATCCAGGTCCCGACTTGTGGCCTGGGAGAGCAGTCAAGTACAGGCAGGGCTTTGGGACCTTGCACGCACATGGCAGTCCCAGAAAGATGTTCCTGGTTTCTGCCTTCGGATAGGCACAGCACTGGCCGTTGCGGCTCACTTGGGAGTGAATCATTGGATGGAAGATCTTCCTCTCTGTCTCTCCTCCTCTCTGTATAGATAAAGCTTTAAAATAATAATAAAAAGTTCAAATAATTTAAGGAAGCAATAAAGCAAATCAAGGCTGATATATCAGAAATTAAGAACACAGTAGAGCAAATTAAAAGTACAGTGGAAAGTCTCCAAATCATAATGAAGCAAGGAGAACAAAAAATCTCAGAAATGGGAGATATTTCCTGTCATCAGGGAGAAGCAAACAAGAAGCTGGAAGCAGAGCTGGACTAGGCCAAAATAAGTATTTACGAATTGAAAGACACTATTAAGAGGCCAAATATAAGAGTTGTGCGAGTCCCAGAAGGTGCAGAAAGAGAAACTGGTTTTACAAATACATTTAATGAAATAACCAAGGAAAATTTCCCTAATCTGGAGAAGGAATTGGGAACAAGATCCAGGAGGGGCACAGAACTACCAACACGCTTGACCAAAAGAGATCTTCACCAACACACATGATTATCAAGCTCTCTTCAATCGAACATAAGGAAAAGATCCTTAAATGTGCATCTGAAAAAATCAATTGACATATGAAGGAATGCCAATTAAGCTCACAGGAGATCTCTCACAGGAAACTCTACAAGCAAGAAGAGAATGGAGTGACATATTCCAGATTCTAAAAGAAAAAAAATTTGTCGGCCTAGGATAACATATCCAGCAAGACTTTCTTTTTGTTTCTGAACATGAAATAAAATTCTTTCACAGTAAAGAAAAGTTAAAAGAATTTGCCTCTTCCAAACCTGACCTACAAAGGATACTTCAAGATGTTCTCTTGGCAAAGAGGAATAGCAACCACCAAAACCAAACGCAAATGGCAAGAACATTCCAATAAAATGACAACAGAAGAATAAACCAATGAAAAACCCACTCACAAAATGGCAGGACCAAAGTACCACCCATACATATTAACCCTGATTGTAAATGGCTTAAGCGCAATCAAACATCATTGATTGGTACAATGGATTAAAAAACAGCTCAGGAAACAACAGCCACTGGTTCTTCTGTGACATGATCCAGCCCTGACCACTGTGACCATGGGGAGAATCAATCAGCAGAGAGCAGGCATGTCTGTCTCTCCTTCTCTCCTTCTCTTTCTGCAAGTCAATCCGTAATTAAGTAAACAGATGATCAGTAAATCTACACTCATTAACAAATTCCTAGTTTCCATCTCAATCATGTAATAATAATCATGTCTTGTTTTAGCACCAGAAAACCGCAACAGAAAGTTTCAGTTTTGATAGCTCAAATATCGTAGTTAGGACAATTTTGCCATCTTTCTCTTTTACTTGTTTTTTCATTTTAGTTCACAAAGCATCATTAAGTTCTTCAGATACAATGTAAAACAAGGCGAGAAGTAAACAAACAACTTACTGAAGGTGTGTGTGTGTTCTCCAGCCTTGGAAGCATGAGCGGGCTGCAGGGCTACACCTGCAAGAGAAGGTGGGCAGAGGGACTGATGAGTTTTTCTTGCTTGTGCTCAGTCTCCTTAGTGAATCTTACCGTGCTAAGTAATGTCAAGGCAGGAAGCAGGCACAATGGCTGGAGGAACAAAAGCAATCAGCTTCCATGGGCAAGAGTAGTGCTTCCTGGAACCATATCAACAATACAATAACTGGCAGTGATGAAACTCAACATGTCATTAGGTTAATGGAAACAACTACTACATATTTGGGACCCTGACCCATATGGGAGACACAGAAGAAGCTCCTTGCTCCTGCCATGGATTGGCTCTCTTCTGGATGTTGGAGATACTTGGAGGGTGAGCCAGGTGACACAAGAGTTTTCGCTCTGTCTCTCCTCTCTGTAAATCTGACTTTCCAATGAAAATTAAATAATAATAATGCTCTGACTGTTTTTTCATAACTGTCATGGCTACTATTCAAATTATAAAACATTACAGAAAAAATATTACAGTGTCACTAAAATATATGCTATAGAGAAAGAATTGGGTGGCATAAAGTATTTCTCTATTTCTACAATGAGCTGCATAGGACTCCAGGTAAGGACTTCCATTGGAACACACTGGAGGTTAATGCTAACATCACTACAAGACAAACACCTTCAATCAGAGCAAATTTGTCTACATCTATACATTGAAAAAATGACATAATACATATTTATATTCTATACAGCTTTCTAGTAATAGTTCAAAATGAAAGATCAATGACACTTTCCCGCTCTTAAACCTATGATGATACTTGACTTTGAGATTTTATTTGCCTTAGCCCATAGGTTATTCGTAAATACGATAGAAACATAGTTTGAAAAGTGTTTTTACTGGGGGACAAGCACCCTAGCCTAGCAGCTAAAGTCTCACCTTGCACGTGCCAGGATCCCATATGGGTGCTGGTTCCTGTCCTGGCAGCTCCATTTTCCACCCTACTCCCTGCATGTGGCCTGGGAAAGCAGCAGAGGACAGCCCAAAGCCTTGGGACACTGCACCCATGTGGGAGACCCGGAAGAGGCTCCAGGATCCTGGAGTGAGTTCACCACAGCTCTGGCACTGGGGTCACTTGGGGTGTGAATCATTGGATGGCAGATCAAGAAAGAGAAGCTGGATATTAATGAAATATTCTTAATAGAATTGAGAAAATTATGCTTAAATATTAATGAAATATTCTTAAATGTGCATGTGAAAAAAAATCAATTGACATATAAAGGAATGCTAATTAAACTCACAAGAGACCTCTCTCAGAAAACTCCACAGGCCAGAAGAATGGAGTCACATATTCCTGTTTCTAAAAGCAAAAAATTGTCAGCCCACGATACCATACCCAAAAAAGCTTTCCTTTGTCTTTCAAAAGGAGATAAAACTACTCCACAGTAAAGTTAAAAGAATTTGCCTCTTCCAAACCTGCCCTACAAATAATACTTCAAGATGTTCTCTCCACAGAGAAGAGGAAGAGAACCAACCAAAACCACAGACATTTAAATTGTGAACAACCACCAAGTCAAATAACAACACAAGACTAAATCCATGAACAACCCACTGTGACACTAACAGGACCAAATTACCACCCATCATTCTAACCCTGAATGTAAATTGCACATCAAACAAACATCATGTCATAGATTAGCAGACTGGATTTAAAAAAAAAGCAAAACCTATCGATTTATGGATACAAGGGACACATCTTACTAAGAGGAGTGAAAAATCTATCACATAGATTTAGATTTTTGTTAGTTTTATCTCTTCAAAACACTTTCTTTCTCATTAAATTAATCAATGACTCTTAGATCATACAGTAACATCATTTTCTTCAAGATAATTCCTCATCTTTTTCCCTTTCTGCAGCAACACATTAGTCATTCAGTAGCATGGTATTTAACTTCATGGTGTTGTTGATTCATTTTTTCCTTCCTGTTGATTTTGTTGTGTGGCTTCTCATTTAAGAGGACATATAATAACTGTGTCATGCAGATGATCATATCCAGATGTGAAGATACAATGCAGTATGCTTCTCTACTTCCACACAAAGATGAACTGTTTACTCCATCTTGACAATGCGATGCTGGACTCTCTGCCATTGTCCATGCCTGCAACGATGTGCTTATGTCTGTTTATGAAGAACTATACTACAGGAATGACATAGGGGAACTCAGTGAGGAGGGAAGAAACTGGGGAAGGAGGAAGGAAAATCCCAGGGCCTATGGTACCATATCAGAAAATGAGAATAATCATTAAAAAAATAAAGTTTTTAAAAATGTAAAAAAAAAGAATGAATGAATGAATAAAAGAACACAGAAAGACAATTGAAAACCTAATGGCCCAATAAACCAGAAACAGAAAGGATACCCAAATTGATTAAATATAAAATCAAAGAAAAAGGAGGTATTACAATTGATATTGCAGAAATACAAAGAATAATTAGGAATTATTGCAAACCATTAGATGCCAGCAAATGAGAAAATCAAATAGAAATGCAAAGATTTCTGGATGCACACAGTTGACCAAGTCTGAGATTAAAACACAGAAAATCTCATTAGGCAACCAACCGAGACTGAGGTGAAATCAGTAACAAAGAGCCTTCCCACAACATGAAGCATGGGACCACGTGGCATCCCTGCTAAATCATATCAAATTTATAAGGGAGAAATAACCCCAATACTTCTTAAACTGTTCTAAACAATGGAAAGGGCAGAAATCTTTCAAACTCTTTTTAAAAGGCCAGATTCCCTTAAAACCAAAATCAAAGAAAAGTACAGTGAAAAAAGAGAATTATTGGCCAATCTCTCTAATAAACTGAAATGCAAAAGTCTGCAGAATATACAAGCACATCAAATCCAGCCACCATCAGAGATTACTCATCCAGGCCATGCAGGATTTATCCCAGGGATAAATGTTTTCCAACACAGAAGAATAATTAAACAAATAGTGTCATATGACATATCCACCCAAATCGCTTTGATGAATGTCTTCAGAGAAGCTTCCATTAAAGCATACATCTAACAGAAGATATGAGTGGAGTTCAAAAAGTTCATGGAAAGTATAATTAACATGTTGACTTACTTTGAGATCCCTGCATAAATTTTCACAGTATATGCTTTCCATGTGAAAACTCATGTGCATGGATTTAAAAATGTTTTTTGACCAAATACACTAATTTTTTTGAAAAAAAATTAAATTAAGAGAACCTCACATAGACACTTCCTGCAAGTGATATTTTTACAGGTACTTTGGATATTGTGCTTCATTTTCCCCTTCTATTATATTTTTAATTTTGTGAGAAAATTCCACAGGCATTTTCCCTACTCTAGCACTGCAAAATTATATCATCCTATGCAGAATCACCAGCAGAGGTCTAAAACACTACACCACAAAACCAGCCCCAAGGGATAGTCTTTGTCACTCATTACTGATAAACTTTTGTGTCTGACAAATTTAAAAACAAAATAATTAACTTTCTAATGCCATTCTGAAAAAGACAAACCCATCATACCATATTTCTCTTCTAGCTCTTGGACACGACACATGTTTAGTGTGGAAACATGTTTAGTGTAGGTTAGCAGGGAACTGAATGGGAAGTGGGGCAGTCGGGATTAGAACCAGCACCCATACAGAATCCCGGCAAGTACAAGGCAAGGACTTTGGCTATTAGGCTGCCAGGCTGAGCAAAAAGAAACAGTGCTTCAACAATTACTGGCCCTAGCACGGTAGCCTAGTGGCTTTAGTCTTCATCTTGCCTGTGCTGGGATGTCATATGTGCACTATTTTTTTCCCGGATGCTCCACTTCCAATTCAACTCCCTGTTTGTGCCAGGAAAAGAGAGTTGTGGATGATCCAAAGCCAATGAACCCAGGTGGGAAACCTGGAAAAAGCTCCTGGCTCTTAGCTTTGGATAAGCTCAGATCTGGCCATTTCATCCATTGGAGAGTGAGTCTGTGCATGAAAGATACTCCTGTGTTATCCCTGCTTTCCACATATGATATTCCAATAAAAATTAATAAAATTTAAAGAATTTCAAAAGGTAATTAGCAGCAAATATACTCACTGTGAATAAACTTCAAAATGATTTCCGTTTTGGCCCAGCATGTTGGCGTAGTGGTTAAGTTCCTTGCCTTGAACGCACGGTGATCCCATGTGGATGCTGGTTCTAATCCTGGCAGCTCCAATTGCCATCCAGCTCCCTCCTAGGGGCCTGGGAAGGCAGTACAGGATGGCCCAGAGTATTGCAACCCTGCACCCTCTTGGGAGACCCAGAAAGATGTTCCTAGCTCCTGGCTTCAGATCACCCATTGCGGCCACTTGGGGAATGAATCATTGGACTAAAGATCTTCCTCTTTGTCATTCCTCATCTTTCTATATCTGACTTTTAAAAACATGATTTCAGTTCCTTTAAGAATACACCATGGAGGCTGTGAGTTGGCCAGGGAGTGACCTCAGGAGAAACCAAACCTATTCTCATCTTGCTCTGCAATTTTCAATCATTAGAACCACAAGAAATGAATGACTGCCATACAGGATGCATACTCTATTCTGTTATGGTGACGAAAGCACACTCTTCATCGTAACTATCCTTCCTACAGCAATGAGAAAGAACCCACCACCGTCAGAGACAGAGCAATCAAAGGCTATAACTGTAGATGCACAACACCTAAACAACAACAACAGATTATCAAATAACCAACCTAAGTACTAACCTTCAAGTACACCTCAAAATAAAGAGCCAAATCAAGGAGTAATCAATAGAAAGATTAGTGAAGAACTGAATTAACTCTTTAGCAAAACTGAAAATGACAGAAACATTGATTTTTTTTGAAAAAAAAAAAAACAAAATTAATAACCCTTTACATAGATGAAGAGAAAAGTAGACTCAAGTACATAACATCAAAGAGAAAAAAAGGAACATACAAAAATGGCTCTCACGGATGGAGAAGGGCCCAGGGCTGTCTGTGACAGCGGGTTCTGCCATTCTTTGTGGTGTGACCATTCCACGTGGATTCCACCTCAAGTCCTGGCTGCTTCCTTTCTGATCCAGCTCCCTGATAGTGCACCTGGGAATGCACAGGATGTCCCAGTGCTTGAGTCCCTGTACTGATGGGGGGGGGGTGGAACTGAAGAAGCCCCTGACTCCTGGCTTCCACCTGGTCCTGCTTTAGCCACTGTGGTCACCTGGAGAGGGATAAGCAGATGGAAGATCTCTCTAACTCTCCCTCTTTCTCTATTACTCTGCCTTCCATATACATAAAATAAATCTTTCCCTGACCAAAAAAAAAATGGCAATGGATCTCTTGGGACTACCAACGCAGAGTATAAACTTATTAGAAATAGTTAATTTCTGGATATGGACTAGCCTATGAAACTAAATCAGGAAGATTTTTAAAATCTCATCAGGAGGGCCCAGCTTGGTAGCTCAGTGCCTAAAGTCCTTGCCTTAAACGTGCCGGGATCCCATATGGGCTCCAGTTCTAATCCCAGCAGCCCTGTTTCCCATTCATCTCCATGCTTGTGGTCTAGGAAAGCAAACAACAACAGCCCAAATTGTTTGGACCCTGCACTGGTGTGGGAGACCTGGAAGGGACTTTGGGATCCTGACTTCTGATTGGCTCAGCTCCAGCCTTTGCCATCGCTTGGGCAAAGAATCAACAGATGGAAGGTCTTCCTCTCTGTCTCTCCTCCTGTCTAAATATCTGACTTTGCACTAAAAAAGAAATTAAGACAAAAAATATCTAATGAGGGCCCCACACAGTAATCCAGTGGCTGAAGTCCTTGCCTTGCATGCAGCAGGATACCAGCTGGGCACCAGTGCCTGACCCGGATGCTCCACGTTCAGATTCACCTCCCTGACTGTGGCCTGCGGAAGCATTAAACAGTGGTCCAGTGTTGTGCCACACTGTATCTGCAAGCAGACATAGACGTTTCTGGCTTCAGGTCAGTTTTGCTCCACCTATTGTGGCCATTGAGGTGTGAATCATTGGACGAAAGATGTTTCTCTCTACCTCCTTCTCTCTGCACATCTGCATTTCAAATAAAAATAATGAAATCTTTAAAAAAAGGCCTGAGGGCTCGGCGTGATAGACTAATACATATTTTGCATGTGCCAAGATACCAAATGGGCACTGGTTCTAATCCCTCCTGCTGCACTTCCCATCCAGCTCCCTGCCTGTGTCCTGGGAAAGCAGTAGAGGATGACCCAGAGCCTTGGGACCCTGCACCTACTGAGTGACCCAGAAGAAACTCCTGGTTCCTGGCTCCTGGCTCCTGGCTCCTGGCTTTGTATTGGCTCAGTTTCAGCACCTCTGATCACTGAGGTCACTTGAGGAGTGACCCAGTGCATAGAAGATCTTTCCCTCTGTATCTCTTTGGCTCTCTGTATCTGCCTTTCCAATAATATCAATAAATACTTTTTAAAATTACTGATAAAACCAATAGTGAGCAGCAACACTGAGTCAAGAATAAAAACTGCAAACAAAAGATCAAGTCCAGCTGTCTGGCTGACGAAATCCTACCAAAGTAACACCAATGTTTCTAGAATGATTGTTAACAATTGGAAAGGGAGAAAATAATTCCAAACTTATCCTGGGCCTAACAATAGAGAGATTTCAAAGCCAGACTGAATCAGCAGTTGGGAGATCTTATCCTACATCTGTCTGTATTTTCAATTGAAAAACACAATGGAATGGCTCAGTAAAATATAATCTCCATTGCAACACAGTTGGTCTAAGGAAGAATTCTTTGTTAATACTTCTTCTGAAATAACCTTTCATATCCCAGAAATCAAATTAAACATATTCTACCCCATTATACCAGACAAAAATAAAGGTAAACAAAAAGAAGAAATTCAAAAATACAGACATAGGAATGAAGATACAATTCTTTTTGCTTTACATGTTTTTCCCCCCGATTTTATTAAAAATGAAAACTAATGAATGCATTCAGCCATGAGAAAGAATAAAATATTGTATTTGCTACAAGATAGATGAAACCGGGTATGATAAGACATAGAATGCTGATAATTCCAGGTTGGGAAGAAGGGGCGTAAGAAAAGGAGGGAGATGCAACAAGATCCAGGGTTCCATCCCAGCGTGTGGTGACTACACTTCACAATATGATAAGCTTATGCAGGACACTGGAACGGGAGACCCCATATGCTGTCTAAACAAAGCCTGGACACCTGGTTTACTCAGCTTATGACATATATGCACTCAAATACTGCACTAGACCTTATGGTAGCATTCAAGTACACGCCGACCAAAATTCAGAATTTAAAATCAGAATCATCCTTTGAAACTAACAGTGAACCTTCTGAAACAATCAAACATTTCCAATCTACACAGTATTCGATACACTTATTGCTTTTTAAATTCATAACTGTAGTTTTAAAAAATATTTATTTACTTCTTGGAAATTCAGATTTACAGAGATAAGGAGAGACAGAGAGAAAGATCTTTCATCCACTGGTTCACTACCCAATTGGCCACAAGAACCTGAACTGAAATGATCTGAAGCCAGAAGCCAGGAGGCAAGAGCTTCTTCAGGGTCTTGCATGCAGACGCAGGCTCCCAAGACTTTGGGCTCTCTTCTATGGTTTTCCCAGGGCACAGGCTGGGAGCAGGATAAAAAGTGTAGTATCCAGGATAAGTGAACCAGCAAACATATAGGATCCTGGCCCAAGCAAGGTAAACACTTTAGCCACTATGCTACCATGCCAGCCCTTTTTCAATTCTTTCAAAACAACTTATCATTGGCTTCAATGTGAGAATCACAGTACAAGAGTCAAACACTGAAAGACTGAGACCTTCCCTCCACTTTGATACTCCCGTATTTCCACAAGAATTAGCAAGGTCCAGCCAAAAACAGGAGCCTGGAATTCCATTCAGATCCTCGACAGGGCTGCAGGCATCCTAGAAATAGGGATGTTTTATGTTATCTTCCACACACTGTAGCAGGAGCTAGGTTAGAGAGTGAATATCAGAGCAGAACTGGTCCTTATATGACATGCTGGCCTCACATTGCATGCAGCAATGTAACATGCTATCTTACAACATCCACCCCAAGCACTATTTAAATATTCAAAACCTGGGGCTGGCATGATAGTCTAGCAGCTTAAGTCCTCACACCCAGAGGGATCCCATATAGGTGCCAGTTCTAATCTTGGCTGCTTCACTTCCCATCCAACTCCCTGCTTGTGGCCTGGGAAAGCAGTGGAGGATAGCCCAAATCCTTGCCACCCTGCACCCACAGGGGAGACCAGGAAGACACTCCCAGATACTGGCTTCAGATTGGCTGAGCTCCGGCTGTGTTCTAGGTGTTGAGGCCACTGAAGGAGTAAACTAACAGGTAGAAGATCTTTCTGTATCTGCTTCTCTCTGTATATCTGCCTTTCCAACAAAAATACAGCTTTAAAATAGATGAGTAACTATCAAAGAAATAAATTAATTTATATACGAGCAAGCACAACCTTGTAATCAAACCACAGGGTTGCTTTTCTCACGGACCCTCTGGCTCCCTTTGTATGTGATTTGCAGTAATGTTACCTGGCAATTAGAACCTACCACTACTGGAAAACTAACCTTGAACTTAGATGGATAGAGTTACACTGCTTTTGTTCAAATGTGTCTATGCACTTGAAAAGAATGATGGAAAAACACATGTTTTGTGCATTTTTTGAATGCCTTTAACAGCTGTTACTATGGCTGTGTCAGACTGACTCTAGGCCCAAGCATTCCCCTCTAGTGTCACATGTGGATGGGAAATACTCAAGTACTTATGCCACCACCAGCTGCTTCTCAGATGCTTTACTAGGAAGCTGGATTAAAAGGGTGGAGTAGAGATGTGTGCTGCATCTAAAGTCCTCACCTTGCACATGCCCCTGACCCCATATGGGCACTGGTTCGTGTCCAGGTGGCCCCACATTCCATCCAGCTCCCTGCTTGTGGCCTGGGAGGCAGTTGAGGGTGGCCCAAAGCCTTGGGACCCTGCACTCGCATGGGAGATACAGAACAAACTCCTGGCTCCTGGCTCCTGGCTCAGCATTGACTGTAGTGGCCACTTGGGGAGTGACTAAGCAGACAGATCATCTCTGTTTCTCCTGCTGTCTGTGTCTCTGACTTTCCAACAAAAAGAAATAAACCTTAAAAATAAGACAGGGAGAAGTAGCCAAGCTTGAATCAAGTGCACTGAAACAAGATGCATTCATCCCACCTTATCTAAACTTTCCAAGTCACAATGCTTGATTCATTTTAACACTGTTGTCAAATTACAGGCAAGGTATTCAAAATTGGATCAATTCATCTCCGTTTACAACAATGACAACAATCATAAAGACAAACAAACAATGAACTACCGCCCTCACCCATGAAGGATGAGTGTTGAGCCTAGCAGGTAAGGAACTTCTACCTTACACTGCAGTACTTGGCTTCCATTCCTAGTTCTGACCTTCATTCCAGCTCTGTGTTAATGCAGACTTTGGGAAGCAGCAGTGATGGCTTAAGATACTGGGGTTCTGCTACCCACAGGAAAAACCCTGCATTCAGTTCTCAGCTCCCAGCTTAGCCCTGATTGATACTTTGCAGCTGTGGGCGTCTCAGAAATAAACCAGGGAATTGGAATTGTGATTCCTCTCATGCCATCTTAAACAAAAATAATAGAGAAATTAATCTAAAGCTACAATGTGATTTTGAATGGTGGGTCATTGAAAAAAAAGGGTTTAACACCAAGCAATGGTATAAATATTCACACTTACCATTCCCCTACCATTTAATAAATACATCTTTATTCAAAAGGAAACTACTAATAATTAACAAAATAGTTACAGCTTTTAATAAGGAAAAGGAATCACAGTAATTACACACAGAAAATGTAAATCCATTGGGGCTATAACATAATTTCTCAAGTGTTATTTGAAATTGGGATTAGATTTGAAAAAGCACATGACATACTCTAGGGGAAAGATACCAAGAAAAATTTAGGAGACACATAAAATTCACATCTAAATAACGACCGATTATGCCATCCTAAAAGATGCTCCGTTAAAACGAGGAGGTGTGGGCACCTGGGGGTGTGGTGGAGAAACTGCTAGGAGACCCTCACCCTACACTGGACTGCCTGTGATTGTGTTAGGGCTAAACACCAAACTCCACCTTGATGCTAACGCACACCCTGGAAGCAAGCTGAAAATTTCTCAAGGATGCAAGTCTTTGCAACTGCTGTCATGAGCACAGATTAACTCCTGGCTCCTGTTTTACCCAGGCCTTTTCACAATCTTGCAGGAATTGAAGGAGTTAGCCACCACATGGTAAATCATTGTGTCTGAATAACTTTATACATGAAATACATAAATAATTTTTTTAAAAAAATGATGAGAATAAGTAATAATTTGAAAATAACAACTGAGAATGTTTGGTGCAGCTTTTCACACACAATTTAGAGGACCACACAGTTCTTCCCACTGATCTTATATAGAGCAGCACATTATGGGAAGGAAAACCTCACAGAACAGCAAGGGAAGGTCCACACCGACTGGCAGTAATCAGGACAAGTTAATGCTGCAGTGTCAGTGCCCAGCCAGTGCTGGAGACTGCTTAGCAAGGTGATCACACAGGCATATTAGTTAACACCACATGAAGAAAAGAGAGTCAAACCAAGTCCTGGAGAACCACAAAAGAAAGAAGTGCACAGGAAGGAAATGTTAGATTCCAATCCTTCTACCCTACCAATACCTCATACAGCATCAGAATTCATCCACAATTCATAACAAAAGAACATGTCCCACCTGTAAAACACTTGCCAGGAATCAGCATGTGAGAAGTAAAACGACAGAAAAATGCTGCCATCACCACAAAAATGAAACCAAAGGCCAGCATTGTGGTATAATGTGGTATATGTAAACCTGCCAACAGCAGCACCATCACTCCAGTTGGAGTAAGCTGCTCCACTTCAACCCAGCTCTCTGTTAATCTCCTGGGAAATGCAGTGGGAGATCATCCAAGTGCCTGGAACATGATTAGCCACTTGGAAGACCTGGAGGAAGCTGCAGGCTCCAACTCAGCTTGGTCTAGGACTGGTCATCTTGTCCATTGGGGAGTGAGGCCGGAAACACATGGTTTCTGTTTCTCTTACTTTGTAAGTATCACTTGAAAATAAGCCAAGGCATACTTATAAACTATAGTTACTTATTGGAACGTCAGAGAGAGAACAACATATCTTCCATTTACTGAACCACTTCCTATATGGCAGCACTTGTTGGGCCAAGAAAAAGCAACGGATTTAGAGCTTAGGCTGGGGATTCCACCAGGAAGGAATGCAGCACTCTGGACTCCTTAGGCTGCTTTCACAGATGTTGAACTGGCAACCATAGGCAGGCAACACCTTGATTTGCTGTGCTACCACATTACAAATGAAACACATTTTAGGCAATCAAAAACATCAAACCTGCACCTGGCATGGTAGCCCAAAGCCTTGGGTCCTTGCAGATGTGAGGGAGACCTGAAAAAGGCTCAAGGCTCCTGCCTTCAAACTGGCTCAGCTCTGGCCATTGCAACTGCTTGGGGAGTGAATAAATAAACACAAGATCTTCCACTCTATATCTACTCCTCTCTGTATATCTGACTTTCTAATTAAAGTAAAATATATATTACAAATAAAAAAATCCAAGACCAGACAGAACAAGGACTTAGTCTCCTCTGGGGACAGAGGTAAAAGAGACCAACACTGGAACTGACAAAGACTTTTTTCTCACCTAGGCATTCAGACATAGAGCTTACAGTCTTACTGAAACTTGGCAGAAAATAAAGCTGTCAAGAATTTTCTATTCTTTCTGAGACCACTGAATAAACTCAGACTCCATGCAACAGAACAAGGGTGCAACATCCAAATCAGAACACAACATTCCTACACAAGTAGTGGGCAAACTGCAAATCAAAGCACAAGGACATGACAGAGAATGAGCTCTGGGAAGCAGCCTGCTCACACTTCACAGCGAGATCCACACTCAGCAGCTTACTCAGGCTCCCAGGCCTTGGGCATCACTCTCCCTGAGGACACAGTGCCCAGAGGGCTCACTGCACATGGAGGGAATCCTAAGCAGCCAGCACTGTGACAGTGTGGCCTGGGAACTCCTCACAGCCTGCACGGTCACCTCCAGCTTCTTACTTCCCTTCTGAAAAAGCATACTCAAACCAAGTAACGCGTGGGGCACTGGTATTTTCTCTTAAAACTTGGAACACCAGATGTGTTATCTTGCTAAATTTCGATTTAAAACCTCCAGCAACGAATCACAAAACAATTCAATCCTTCCAACATCTACAGATAGTACAGGCCTCACAAACAGGAGAGAGAGAAAATCGGGCTAACATGAAGGTCAGCCTGTCCCTGGGCACTCTCCCCTCCTCACTGCACACTTTGGAAAGATGGGAGTCCCAAGGTTCAAGGTCAGGGCTGCAGAGTGGGACAACAAGGTCCCCTCCCGTCCCCTCCCGCCCTGGGGCCTGAGCAGATGCGCTCACACACTCACCCTTCCCAGCTCCTGAGGAGTCGGGTGTCCTCCAGAGGGCTCCTGCGGGGAGGGAGTTCACAGGGCAGCACTGCCTCAGCTCCCTGGGCCTCTCTCAGGACCACAACCAGCCGCGCACAAATGGCGCCACCTCAACAGCTCAGCCCGCCTTCTTCCAGGGGTATTCAAGGCCGCGCATGATTGCAGCGTTTGCACTGACGTCACAACATGCGCAGCCAATGAGAATCACACTGGGTTTAAGGGCAGAGACCTGTGTTTTTGGCGGGAGGGGGAGGTAGGCTCCTATATTGCAGCTCGAGCTTTCCAACAGCAGGGGTCGCTGTCACCTCTCAGGTAAGTCCACCTGCTGGCCTCTCTCCTTCCCTCTCTAGTTCAAGATCCTCTTAAAACCTAGAATCCCCCAAAATGGGTGACAATCCCCGAAACGAGTTACAATACACTGAATGTTCAATAGCTTTTGGGGCTTTTCTTTTTGTGTTGGTTTTTTGACGTTGGTTCATTTGACTTTTATTCTTTAAATATTTATCTATTTTCATTGGAGAGGAAGATATGCAGAGAGGAGGAGACAGAGAGGAAGATCTTCCATGGCATGGTTCACACCCAAAGAGGCCACAACAACAAGAGTGAGCCAATCTGAAGCCATGAGTCAGGAGTTTCCTCCGGGTCTCCCATGCGGGTGCAGGGTGCCAAGGCTTTGGGCCGTCCTGGACTGCATTCCCAGGCCACAGGCAGGGAGCTGGATGGGATCAGAACTGGCGTCTAGACGGGATCCCAGTGAGTTCAAGGCTGGGATTTTAACCACTACACTCCCTCGCTGGGCCCCATTTGACTTTTTAAATTACACAACTGGAGGTTATTTGAAAATACGATATAAATAAAACTTTTCAATGTCATTTCTCTTGCCGATGTTTATTTTGTGGTCTGTATTTTGTGTGGCAATGTTGTTCCATATCTGTTTCTGATTAGTACATCAAAATCTTGCTTGATTCTCTTATCAGGTTCAATTTGGTTTTCCAGTCTGCTGGAATATCTCTGCACATTTCAGGATCATTAGTACAGACTGATCATTCTCCTGCTTAGAATTTGGCCACCATGAATATAATTTCCTTTCTGTGTTTAATGTCGTGAATACACATCCAGAACAATGTTTAAGAGACAAAGTGAGGAGAAGAAGAAACCTTGTCTAGGTTTACTCAAGGGAAAGACTCTCAGTGTTACGTGTCAGCAATGCTGGTCATTATACATGCATTGCAGCCTCAGTTCTACTAGGGAAATTGCCACTTTCTGTCATTCTGCTAGCAGTCTCTTTTTATCAGTAGAAGCTGACTTTTTTTTAAGAAACTATTTTAACATTTGGAATTAATGCACTTTTAAAAATTTTGCCTTCCTGGCCCGGTTTGATAGCATAACGGTTGAGATCCTCGCTATAAATACCTGGGACCCCGCATGGACGCCAATTCTAAACCAGGTGGCCTTGCTTCCCATCCAGCTCCCTGCTTGTAGCCTAGGACAGCAGTTGAGGACGGCCCAAAACCTTGGGACCCTCACGTGTGAAGGAGACCCAGGAGAGCTCCTGGCTCCTGGCTTCCGATTGGTCAGCTGCCACCATTGCGCTTCTCCTCTTCCCTGTATATCTAACCTTAAAATATAAATAAATAAATAGGGCCCAGCGTGGTGGCAAAGTAGTTAAGGTCCTCACCTTGCCGCACGGGATCCCATATGAGCACCGGTTCTAATCCTAGCTCCCCCTTCCCACCCAGGCCCCTGCTTGTGACCCGGGAAAAGCAGTGGAGGACGGCGGAAAGTTTTGGGACCCTAAACCCGCCTGGCAGACCCAGAAGAGGCTCCTGGCTTCGGATCGGCATAGCATTGGCCGTTGCACTCACTTGGGGTGTGAATCATAGGACTGAAGATCTTCCTCTCTGTCTCTCCTCTCTATATATCTGCCTTTCCAATAAAAAAAAATAAAAATAAATCTTTAAAAAAAATTAAAAATAAAAAATCCTGAATCTGCCGGTTCACTGCCCAAGTGGTACAGCAACCAAAGCTGACTAGCTCCAAAGTCAGGAGGCAATTCCGGATCTGCCATGCTGGTGCAGGTTTTCATGGCTTTTGGTACTTCTCTACAGCTTCCTTAGGCCACAAGCTGGGAGCAGCATGGGAAGAGGAGCCAAAAGGTTACAAAGTAGAACCACAAGGACATGGGCTGGCACACATATGTGATCCCAGCATGTACAGCATGAGGATTTAGCCACTGAGCCATCAGTCCAGTCCCACATTTTTATTAATGTGTTGTTAATGAGTTGCCACAATAGTGGATCATCAGTATGCCCAATGCTTTAAATGGAGTCAGGTAGATCTCTACTTATTGTACCATTTTATGTATTATACTCTGCACTCCCTCCTGGGTTTCAGAAACCTGTGCTGACAAGCCTTGTCTGCCTCCTCATGTCTCCAGCCCCGTGAGCCTGTGATTGCATCTGGTATTGTGTATCTCTAGTCTTCCTCCTAGGACCACAGTGACCTGCCATTTCAACACCTAATGTGAATGGGACATGTGTTCACTAGGATTAAGATTGGTGTTAGCATTAGGGATGAGGTGAAACAAGTGAAAATCTTGAGATTAAGATTAAAATTACAGGCCAGGCGGCATGCCCTAGCCGCCAAAGTCCTTGCCTTGAACACCACTGGATCCCATATGGGTGCTGATTCTAATCCTGGCAACTCTGCTTCCCATCCAGCTCACTGCTTCTGGCATGGGAAAGCAGTTGTGGATGCCTAAGGCTTTGGGACTATGCAACCACATGGTAGATCCAGAAGAGGTTCCTGGTTGCCGGCTTTGGATCAGCACAGTACCGGGCGTTGCTGTCACTTGGGGAGTCAATCATTGGACAGAAAATCTTCTTCTCTGTCTCTCCTCCTCTCCTACATCATTCTTTGTAATAAAAATGAATAAATAAATCGTAAAGAAAAGATTAGAGTTAAAGTTAGGAATAGACTGATAATGGGTATTCAGTTTAGGGTTAAGGTCACTGTTAGTGTTAGGGCTGTGACTTGGTATTACTCTTAGGATAGGGTAGGGTTAAGATTAGGTTCTGGGTTAGGATAAAGAGTAGGATTAGAGTTAGGACTATGGGTATGATTGGTGTTCATGTTATGGTTAATGTTAGGGATAGGTCAATGGTTATACACAAAGGTTAGCATTACGATTAGGGCAAAGGTTGGTGTACAGATTTGAGCAAGAATTAGAGCTAGGGCTAGGAATACAGTTGGGATGAGAGCTACAGTAGGATCACAGTTGGTTATAGATTTAATGAAAGGATTTGGACAAGAATTAGGATTAGGATTAGACCTGATTAGAATCAGGCCTAGATTTAGAATTAGAATTTAACTTAATGTTAGCTATAGGTTTATGGTTAGTGCTCGCAGTAGGGCTAGATGAGAGTTAAGATGAGGGTTGTGGCTAACCCTAAGCATAGACAGCAGCAATCTCAAGAACTAACCCTAGCCCTAACTCAAATCCCAACCTCAAACTTTACCCTATTCCATCTACTGGTCAGCTCCAGCCCTAAACCTAGTACTAACGTTAGCATTACTCTAAATTCTACCATGACCCTAATGCTAATACAGTCCCTTGACTTTATATACCTGTTGTCATCAGCCAAGCTGTAGGCTGAATCCTAACACTAATGTTGGCCTACTCTTAAATTCAACATGAACTAGCTGTAATTCATTTAAAAAACTACTCCTTTTTATTTCCAAAATCAGATATAGAGAGAGCAGGAGAGACAAAGAGGAAAATCTTCTATCTGATGATTCACTCCCCAAGATGTTGCAATGGCCAGAGCTGCACCAATCTGAAGCCAGGAGCCAGGAACCTGTTACAACACATGGTTGCAGGGTCCAAAGCTTTGGGCCATCCTAGACTGCTTTCCGAGGCCACCAACGAGGAGCTGGATGGGAAGTGGGGCTCGTGGGAATCGAACTGGAACCCAAATGTGATCTAAGCACCTGTAAGGCAAGAGCTTTAACTGCTAGGCTACTGTGCCAGAGCCAGCATAATTCTACTCAGATACTAACCATAATCCTAGCCCTTGTTATGACCATGCCCCTAACCCTATTCAGAAAAAGTGCAAAATCTCAAGAACTAACCCAAGCCCTAACTCTAACCCCAACCTTAAACTTGATCTTAACCATAAATCTCCTTCCAGCCCTGACTCTAAACCTAGTACCAACCTTAGCATGACCTCTAATCCTAATCCTGGCTGTAACTCTCACTCATTCCCTTGACTTTTGATAGCTGTAATCAGCAGCCAGGCTATAGGCCTAATCCTAAGCCTGGCATTGACCCTAGTCATAAATTCAAGCTGAACTAGCCACAATTTGTTTATTTTTAGAAGTTGATCATTTTTATTGGAAAGAAAGATATACAGCACTCACCCAACCTCTTTTTGCAAAGCCTAGCACTAATATTAATTAAAACCTAGAGCACACACTAAGTCAGACAAAATTATCCGTAATCCTTGCCATCATCCTAACCTTCATTCTGCTACTAGCTCTAGCTCTAAGGGAATTGTGATTCTAGCCCTAAACCCAACCAAATCCATAGTCCTAACACTGACTCCAACCCTGACACAGATGTAGCCATCACTGTAATACTAAGCCTAGCCATGATACTGAACACAATCCTAGCTGTATTTCAAAACCTAACCCTCATGATAACTGGAATCATCACCCTAATTACAACATGAATCCTAAATCCAACTGTACCCAAAACCTTAGTCATAAACGTAACACTAGATTTTGACCTAACCTTCATCCCAGAAGAACTTTGGCAGTAGCATTAGCCCACACCCCAACAGTAATTCTAGCTCTAAGCATAATAACCCCAGCATAATAATCCAGGCATTGACCCTAACCTCAGTGTAATAGGAAAATTAACATTAAAAACTTCTTAATTCTAAATGTAGCCACAGCTTTAATCTTAGCATTAATTGTAGATCTAACATTAATTCAAACACTAATCTATCCCTAAGAGTAATCCTGATGCAAATCCTACTTCATGCAGCATACAAACCTAGCTCTGCACCTCATCCTATTTATATGTATAAACCTAACACTAACCATAAGGCTAACCATAGCTCAAATCTCCATCCTAACATTAACCTAACTACTTAACCTAAACTTTTGCACTAGACCTAGCCCTAACCCTAATGACATCTAACCTTAATCCTAATTCTATTCTTAATGAAAGCCCAAACCACAGACCTAAACGGAACCCTAACACTAAAATTTGCCCTAACCATAAATCTAGGTTTTGACCTCATTACTACCATATCCTAGATACAATGATAACCCTGATCCTAACCCTACACTGAACCACAACATTAAAACTAACCACATCTCTGAAGGGACATCTGTTACACTATGGTGCGCCTGTTTCATGACACTGTATTCTAGCAGGGAAAACTCACTGAGAGCCAGGACAGGAAATGTCATGGGATCTGCCTACAGAAATCAGCTTGACTTGGCTCTTGTACCTTCCACTTATTTTTCCAAACACTACCTTTAGTGGGGAACTAGGATCAGTTTGTCTCCTTCAAGAGACATAAGCATTCTCATCGATGGAAAAGTGAAATGCTTTGATAGTACCAGGGTTGAAAAAGCCCTAGGCTTCACTACATTTTAAGCCCAGCCCAACACACTCACACTCTGCTGAGTTCTGTGGAGTCTGAATGTCTCCCTGCCAGGGCCTGTGGAGAAGAAAGATGAAAGAAAGCAGAGCTTGAACCACTCACCATCTTTCTCCACCAGGCAGAGCAGGCTGTCTTGTCACCATGGCTTCACTAGAATGCTGAGGCTGCAGGATTCTGGACTCTTATGACCAGGCAGCTGCTGATTGGACAGCTTGTGTGGCCATGGATCCCTATAAGATAAAGAAGATGGAGCCAATCAGAATGTTCCCTTTGACCAGGACAGCCACAGGGAGTTATGTGAGTGAAGCAAGAGTGATGGCCAAGGCCAGAGCTCATGTTCTTAGTTGTGATAATTCACTTGGTCACGGCCCTCCAAAATTGATGAAACATTATCTTTTGATGACAAATATAGAAAAATATATGATGTGGAGGAAGAGTAATTGGAAAATAATTTAAATAATAAAAATATATAGAAATGAACAAAATGGAAGCCCAGGAAAGTCTGAGCAGTGGCTCAGCATGTCGCCCAGCCTTGTGGCTGTGGCTTGGGGTACCCATGTTGACCCTGATTTCCTACTGGGATCCTAGCTCCCCATGCAGTGATGCTTGGTAGGGGGATGGTTCTGAGCCTGTCACAAGCCTATGCACCAAGTGCCACCAAGCTCTACCTGCCAGCCACACAACGACGAGCTCTGGGCCCTTGGGGGTGTGGAATTACTGCCTAGCCACATCCATGGATAAGGCCACAGTACCTGTAGGGTGAGGAATGTATCCTGAGTGTCACCCAATGACAGGGCCACTGTACTTGCAGGTAAGCAAGGGGATCAAGATGTCGTCGAGACGTGAAGATATTTTTTGGTACTGATACTCCAGCCCCCATGGAAGTCAAGGTTGAGCTTATTAGCATGGAACATGGCTGACCACCACATGCGAATACACATATGAGCTATGGCTGGGGACTTTCTGGCAGGACTAGATGCCAGTAGCTCATAGTGAGTGTTGGATCAGGAGATGGTTCACATTAGACTGGGCCATGAAGCCAAACAGCACAAAAAATAACAGGCTCCCAAGGAGGATTTGTGGGGGTATGCCAAAAACTATAGAACTACAAGTTCTACTGGTTAACTTGAGAGTTGAGTTGCTGATGGTCTAAGACAGGTATGACCATGGCACTCACCAATACTTACTGGCACTGGGGCTAGGAGCAAGCAGGCAGGTTCAGGTCACAGCACCTGCCTGAGCACCCTGGGATGGTTGGGAGGCAGGGTGTGGCTTCTCCCCTTATATCTCCCCTCTCCCCAGATACAGGAAGGAAGAAAGAATGCCAAAACAATGATCACATCCACTTTCCTCTAGCCCTGACCCTTCACACCCTAATCAAACATGTAAAACGTACCAAAAATAAAATGTATGCAATAAAAAAATGGACATAATACAAGGCATTAATCCAAAATATTTACCCAATTGTCCTTGACTCTAGTAGAGATCATTTACTTTCATCACTCAGAGAAGGAATGGATTTTCTTCAATAGAGTGACAGCAATATACTTTCCTAATGACCTATTTGCAGCTTCTGTTAGGAGTAGAAACAAGAATGAAAAATAAGTGGACATGCTATGTGACCCCTATTGCAACACACACCTGCTTGTGAGTGTCCAAAATGTCTCTGACACAAAAGCCAGAAGCACCTGATGATTCTATGAGGAGAGCATCTTCCTTGGATTAGGAAAAGAAACTTACACTCATGTCCTGTCCCTCTGACATCATACAGGTGACCATCTTTCACAAGAGAAAAAATTACCTAAAGCAAACACTGAGTCTTTTGCCTCTAATTCAGAGCAGTGTATCCAGAGCCCAGAAAACGAGTACTCAAAATAGTGAGAGAAGTCACTGCCTCCCCAAGCTGATGTCCTTTCTGGGCTTGGGGAGGCCCAGAGTATGGTTCTGGCCTCCATGGCTCTGTCCCTCACTCTCACCCACAAGACATGCCCATCATCAAGGCCAATAACAAAGACACTCAGCTCCATCCTGCTTCTTGCCCTACTCTTCTGCTTCCTTTACTTTTCATTCTGCATGGGTTGGTCCAACAGCTGCCTCCTGCATCAACAGGTATAATTAGCCTTGTGTTCACAGTAGCTATATCTGCCATGCTCACCAAAACCATGACTGTTTGCTGGACTTCAAGGCCATGTAACCTGGAAGAACCATGCACAATGAGGCCTCGATCATCGCCTTCTATTCTGTTGGGGATATCTTGTCACCTCACCCTTGGGAGCTTCACTTTGAGGCTTTCTTTGCCTGGAACCAGTCCAGCCCATCTAACGAAGCCAAGTTCCTGATGTTGAGCATGGCACAAGTATCTGGATGACCTTCCCCCAAATCTACCGCACATGGAGGGGAGGGTCATGATAGCTGATCTGTAAAAATACAAAATATCAAAGAAATGAAATACTGGTATTTTACAGCAATAAACAAAATAGATCAAACTTTAGAATAACTGAAAAAAGAGAAAACTGAAAATTACAGATGGAAGAGGAAACAATTAAATGAAAACTGAGATACACACAATTCTAACTAGTACAAACAACTGTATGGAATAAGTTGCAGAAGTGGAGAAATTCTAAAATACATACAACTTACTCAAATTACATCAATATAACACAGAAAACCTAAATTGATCAATAACAGATAATAATACTGCAACAGCAATGAAAAATCCCATCAAAGTACAGTTCAGAGCACAATGGCTTCAAAGCTGGATTTTGCACAGCATTAGATGAAATAACTCTGGGCCCAGGGCAGTGGCCTAACCACTAATGTTCCCATCTTGAACACACCAGCATCCCATATGGGTGCCAGTTCTTCCCCTGGCAGTCCCACTTCCCATTCATCTACCTGCTTGTGGCCTGGGAAAGCAGTAGACAAGAGCCCAAAACCTTGGGACGCTGCACCTGTGTGGGAAACTTCGAAGAATTTCATGGTGCCTGGCTTTGGATTGGCATATCACCAGCCATTGTGGTCACTTGCTGAATGAATCATCAGATGGAAGATTTTCCTCTCTGTCTCTCCTCTTTTCTGTATATTTTACTTTCCAATAAAAAGAAAATAAATCTTTAAAAAGAAAATGCCATGACTCTAATACTTCTTTAATAATTCCAAAATATGGGAAAGGATGGAATTCTGTCAAAGACTTTGATTGAGGCCACCATGATTCATACCAAAATGAAACAATGACACACAAAGAGTACTATTGATCAGTCTAGCAAAAACACAGCTGCAATAATTCCCAACCAAATATCAGCAAGCTGAGTCCAAAAATGCAAAAATGATTATTCTAGGTTGGGATGAAGGGACCTGGGGACAGCAAGGAGGTGGAACAGGCAGCAAAGAAATTGAGACAGAAGGAACCAGATCCAGGGTTCCATCCCAGCGTGTGGTGACTACACTGCACAATATGATAAGCTTATGCAGGACACTGGAACGGAGGACCCTATATGCTGTCTAAACAAAGCCTGGGCACCTGGTTAACTCAGCTTATGACATAAAAGCACTCAAATACTGCACTGGACCTTATGGTAGCATTCAAGTACACGCCGACCAAAATTCACTAGAGTTTAAAATCAGAATCATTCTTTGAAACTAACAGTGAACCTTCTGAAACAATCAAACATTTCCAATCTACACAGTATTCGATACACTTATTGCTTTTTAAATTCAGAACTGTAGTTTTTAAAAATATTTATTTACTTCTTGGAAATTCAGATTTACAGACATAAGGAGAGACAGAGAAAAAAATCTTTCATCCACTAGTTCACCACCCTATTGGCCACAAAAACCTATAATGAAATGATCTGAAGCCAGAAGCCAGGAGGCAAGAGCTTTTTCAGGGTCTTGCATGCAGACGCAGGCTCCCAAGACTTTGGGCTGTCCTCTAATGCTTTCCCAGGTCACAGGCAGGGAGCAGGATAAAAAGTGGAGCATCCAGGACAAATGAACCAGCAAACATATAGGATCCTGGCCCACACAAGGTAAACACTTTAGCCACTATACTATCATGCCAGGCCCTTCTCAATTCTTTCAAAACACCGTATCATTGGCTTCAATGTGAGAATCACAGTACAAGAGTCAAACACTGAAAGACTGAGACCTTCCCTCCACTTTGATACTCCCCTATTTCCACAACAATTAGCAAGGTCCACCCAAAACCAGGAGCCTGGAATTCCATTCAGATCCTCCACAGGGCTGCAGGCGTCCAAGGAACTGGGACATTTTATGTTATCTTCCAAGTAATATAGCAGGAAGCTAGGTCAGAAAGGGAATATCAGAGTATAGCTGGGCCTTAAAAGACATGCTGGCATTGCATGCAGCAATGTAACATGCTATCTTACAACATATGTTCCAAAGATTATTTAAATATACAAAACCTGGGGCTGGCATGATAGTCTAGTGGCTAAAGTCCTCGCATTCAGAGGGATCCCATATAGGCACCAGTTCTAATCTTGGCTGCTCCACTTCCCATCCAGCTGCCTACTTCTGCGCTGGGAAAACAGAGGAGGATATCCTAAAACCTTGGCACCGTGCACCCACGTGGGAGACCAGAAAGACACTCCCGGATACTGGCTTCAGATTGGCTGAGCTCCGGGGGTGAGGCCACTTGAGGAGTAAACTAACAGGCAGAAGATATTTCTGCGTCTGCTTCTCTCTGTATATCTGCCTTACCAATAAAAATAAATAAATCTTTAAAATAAATAAGTGAATCAATAAGCAAACAAGCAAACATTGTATTAAATGTCAGGGTTGTTTTTCTCATTGAACCTCTTGCTCACCTTGTGTGTGACTTAGTCATGTTAGCTGAAAGTTTGAACACGCCACTACCAGAAAGCTACCCTTGAACCTAGAAGAAGAGTTACACTGCTTTTGTTAAATTGTGCCTACTTACAAGGAAGAATGATGAACAACAGATGTTTGATGCTATGATGTTTTTTCCCGTGAATGACTTTAACAACTGTTGCTGTGTCAGACTGACTCCAGGTTCCACCATTTCTATTATGTGCAACATTTGGATGGGAGATATGAAAGTATTTATGCCACCACCAACTGCTTCTCAAATGTATTAGTAGGAAGCTGGATTGAAAGGTCAGAGCAGAGACCTGTGTGGTAGCCTAGGGGCTAAAGTCCTCACTTTGCACATACACCCGTGCCTATATGGGCATTGTGTCTTGTTCTGCTGGCCCCACTTTGCATCCAGCTCCCTGCTTGTGGCCTGGGAGGAATGTGAGGACTGCCCAAAGCCTTGGGACACAGCACTCCCTTGGGAGACCCGGAAGAAGCTCCTGGCTCCTGGTTTTGGATCCACTCAGCATCAACACTGATGGTCACTTCGAGAGTAACTGAGCAGATGGATCATCTCTCTTTCTCCTCCTATCTGTGTGTCTGGCTGTCCAATAGATATAAATAAATCTTAAAACTATGAGAGGGTGCAGTCACCAGGACTTCAATTTACGCATGTTGAAATAAGATGCATTCATCCCACCTTATCTAAACTTTCCAAGTCACAATGCTTGATTCATTTTAACACTGTTGTCAAATTACAGGCAAGGTATTCAAAACTGGATCAATTCATCTCCGTTTACAACAATGACAACAATCATAAAGACAAACAAACAATGAACTACCGCCCTCCCCCATGAAGGATGAGTGTTGAGCCTAGCAGGTAAGGAACTTCTACCTTACACTGCAGTACTTGGCTTCCATTCCTAGTTCTGACCTTCATTCCAGCTCTGTGTTAATGCAGACCTTGGGAAGCAGCGGTGATGGCTTAAGACACTGGGGTTCTGCTACCCACAGGAAAAACCCTGCATTCAGTTCTCAGCTCCCAGCTTAGCCCTGATTGATGCTTTGCAGCTGTGGGCGTCTCAGGAATAAACCAGGGAATTGGAATTCTGATTCCTCTCATGCCATCTTAAACAAAAAATAGATAAATTAATCAAAAAGCACAATGTGATTTTGGATGGGGGGTCACTGACAAAAAGGGGTTTAACATCAAGCGGTGGTACACATATTCACTCTTACCATTTCCCTGCCATTTAATCTATAAATCTTTCTTCAAAAGGATACTACCAACATTGAACAAAATAGTAACAGTTTATAATAAGGAAAAGGAATCAGAGTAATCACACAATGAAAACGTAAAACCATTTGGGGCTATAACACAATTTCTGAAGAAATAGTACAGTGTTATTTGAAATTCGGTTTAGATGTGAACAAACACATGACATACTCTAGGAGAATGATAGCAACAAAAATTTAGGAGACACATATCCTTCATATCTTAACAAAAGACAGAAAATGCCATCCTATAAGATGTTCAGTTAAAACGAGGAGGTGTGGGCACCTGGGGGTGTGGTGGAGAAACTGCTAGGAGACCCTCACCCTACACTGGACTGCCTGTGATTGTGTTAGGGCTAAACACCAAACTCCATCTTGCTACTAACGCACACCCTGGAAGCAAGCTGAAAATTTCTCAAGGATGCAAGTCTTTGCAACTGCTGTCATGGACACAGATTTAGTTTCTGGCTCCTGTTTTACCCAGGCCTTATCACAATCTTGCAGGAATTGAAGGAGTTAGCCATCACATGGTAAATCACTGTGTCTCCATGACTTTATACACGAAATACATGAACAACATTTTTTTAAAAAAAAAATGATGAGAATGAGAAATAATCTGAAAAAAAAACTGAGAATGTTTGGTGCATCTTTTTACACACACACAATTTAGACGACCACATAGTTCTTCCCACTGATTCTAAATAGAGCAGCACATTATGGGAAGGAAAACCTCACAGAGCAGCAAGGGAAGGTCCACACCGACTGGCAGTAATCAGGACAAGTTAATGCTGCAGTGTCAGTGCCCAGCCAGTGCTGGAGACTGCTTAGCAAGGTGATCACACAGGCATATTAGTTAACACCACATGAAGAAAAGACAGTCAAACCAACTCCTGGAGAACCACAAAAGAAAGAAATGCACAGGAAGAAAATGTTAGACTCCAATCCTTCTACCCTACCAATACCTCAAACAGCATCAGAATTCATCCACAATTTCTAACATAAGAATATTTCCCACCTGTAAAACACTTGCCAGGAATCAGCATATGAGAAGTAGAAGCAAGAAAAATGCTGCCATCAGCACAAAAACGAAAGCAAAGGCCAGCACTGTGGTATAACATGTAAAGCTGCTAGCTGCAACACCAGCATCCCATATGGAATCAGCTGTTCCACTTCAACCCAGCTCTCTGTTAATCTCCTGGGAAATGCAGTGGGAGATCATCCAAGTGCCTGGAACATGATTAGCCACTTGGAAGACCTGGAGGAAGCTGCAGGCTCCAACTCAGCTTGGTCTAGGACTGGTCATCTTGTCCACTGGGGAGTGAGCCAGTGGACAGAAGATCTCTGTCTTTTTTAATTTGTAACTTTCACTTGAAAATAAGCCAATGCATATTTATAAAGTATAGTTACTTATTGGAAAGTCAAAGAAAGAACATCATAGCTTCCATTTACTTCCTATATGGTAGCACTTGTTGGGCCAAGCAAAAGCAAAGGACTTAGAGCTCAGTCTATGGGTCCCCCCAGGAAGCTGGGACTCCAGCACTCTGGACTCCTTAGGCTGCTTTCCCAGACGTATTAAGGAGGAAAAGATTTGTAACTGAAGCAGCCAGATCTTGAAATGACAAGCATAGGCAGGTAGCACCTTGATTTGCTGTGGTACCACATTACAAAATAAACAAATTTTAGGCAATCCAAATCAGCAAACCTGCACCTGGCATGGTAGCCTAGCAACTGAAGTACAGGCACTGCACATGCCATGATTCCATATGGGCACTGGTTTGATTTCCAGTGGTCCAACTTCCCATCCAGTTTCCTTCTTGTGCCCTGGGATAGCAGGTGAGGATACCCCAAAGCCTTGGGTCCCTGCAGGTGCGAGGGAGACAGGAAAAAGCTCAAGGCTCCTGCCTTCAAACCGGCTCAGCTCTGGCCTTTGCTGCTGCTTGGGGAGTGACTCACCGGATACAAGATCTTCCTCTCCATCTCTACTCCTCTCTGTATATCTGACTTGCTAAGAAAAATAAAATAAATGTTAACAATAAACAAACAAAAAAAAAAATCCAAGACCAGACAGAACCAGGTCTTAGTCTCCTCTGGGGACAGAGGTAAAAGAGACCAACACTTGTACTGACAAAGGTCCCCCTCCCGTGCCCTCCCGCCCTGGGGCCTGAGCAGATGCGCTCACACACTCACCCTTCCCAGCTCCTGAGGAGTCGGGTGTCCTCCAGAGGGCTCCTGCGGGGAGGGAGTTCACAGGGCAGCACTGCCTCAGCTCCCTGGGCCTCTCTCAGGACCACAACCAGCCGCGCACAAATGGCGCCAGCTCAACAGCTCAGCCCGCCTTCTTCCAGGGGGATTCAAGGCCGCGCGTGATTGGACCGCTTGCACGGACGTCACAACATGCTCAGCCAATGAGAACCTCACTGGGTTAAAGGGCAGACTCCTGTGTTTTTGGCCGGAGGGGGAGGTAGACTCCTACATTGCAGCTCGAGCTTTCCAACAGCAGGGGTCGCTGTCACCTCTCAGGTAGGTCCACCTGCTGGCCTCTCTCCTTCCCTCTCTAGTTCAAGCTCCTCTTCAAACCTAGAATCCCCCAAAATGGGTGACAATCCCCAGAACTAGTTACAACACACTGAATGTTCAATAGCTTTGGGAGCTTGTCTTCTCTGTGTTGGTTTTTTGACGTTGGTTCATTTGACTTTTATTCTTTAAAGATGTATCTATTTTCATTGGAGAGGAAGATATGCAGAGAGGAGGAGACAGAGAGGAAGATCTTCCATGGCATGGTTCACACCCAAAGAGGCCACAACAACAAGAGTGAGCCAATCTGAAGCCATGAGTCAGGAGTTTCCTCCAGGTCTCCCACGCCGGTGCAGGGTGCCAAGGCTTTGGGCCGTGCTGGACTGCATTCCCAGGCCACAGGCAGGGAGCTGCATGGGATCAGAACTGGCGTCTAGACAGGATCCCAGTGATTTCAAGGCTGGGATTTTAACCACTACACTCCCTCGCCGGGCCCCATTTGACTTTTTAAAATACAGTACCAAAAGGTATTTGGAAAATACGATATAAATAAATCTTTTCGGTTCGGCACAGTGGCGCAAGTGGTTAATGTCCTCAACTTGCACACCCGGGAGCCCATATGGGCGCTTCCCTTCCAGCTCCCTGCCTGTGGCCCGGGAAGGCAGTCGAGGACAGCCCAAAGCTTTGGGACCCTGCACCCGCATAGAAGCCCCGGAAGAGGCTCCTGGCTTCAGATCAGCATAGCATTGGCGGTTGCGCTCACTTGGGGAGTGAATCAGTGGATGGAAGATCTTCCTCTCTGTCTCTTCTCTCTGTATATCTGCCTTTCCAATAAAAAAAATAGTAAAAATAAATCTTTAAAAAAATAAATCTTTTCAATGTCATTTCTCTTGCCTAGGTTTATTTTGTGGTCTGTATTTTATGTGGCAATGTTGTTCCATAGCTGTTTCTCATTAGTACATAAAAATCTTGGCGTGCTTCTCCTATCAAGTTCACTTTAGTTTTCCAATCTGTGGATTATCTCTGCATATTTTAGGGTCATTAGCACAGACTGATTGTTCTGCTGCTTAGAACTTAGCCACCATGAATACAATTTCCTTTCTGGGTTTAATGTCCTGATTTCACATCCAGAAAAATGTCTAAGAGTGAGAAAAGAAGAAACCTCTATGGTTACTCAGGAGAAAGACTCTCAGTGTTACATGTTAGCAATGCTGGTCATTATACATGCCCTGCAGCCTTGGTAATAGCAGGCAAATTGCCACTTTCTGTCATTCTGTTTGCAGTTATTTTTATCACTAGAAGCTGAATATTATTTAAACAATTGTTTAAGCATTTGATATCTACCTCCACAGTTCATTACCAGCAATATTGCCTTAAAATATCTGCACATTTTTTCATAAACCTTTTTTAAAATTTCTTATTTCCAGTCTTGATACAACTGTGTCATCCATGTAATGCTGAACTCAGACAAGTTAGTCAATCATATTTCTTTTTCTTTTTTTTTTCCCTCCTTGGTGATCATCTTGGAAATGGAGGAGTGCTTTTCTTCCCTGAGTGTCTGCAATGTTGTACAAGTCTGGGCCTGCAGTCTTGATGGTAAATTTTATTCATTGATTCACTTGATTTTTCAATTTTTGCTTCAATGGAGTTTATATTTCCTATGTTAATAACTATGTTTATTTTGGTAAATTGTTTTCTAAAATATAGCAGCTTTTGGTTTCTGCTTTAAGACATCTCACTCCTAACTCTGAAAACACTGTTATGATCTGGCGAAAGCTTGCAAATTTCGTGAAGGAGGATGTTTATATTCCTGAAAGTGATGGTTTCTGCTGCATTTCTTCTTTCAAATGATTTTAACTGACATTTACTTGTTTAATTATTTAACACTTCATTTATTTTGACTGTAAAGGCCAGTACATAGAGAGAAAGGTAATAGAAAGATCCTCAATCTGCCGGTTCACTCCCCAGTGGTACAGCAGCCAAAGCTGAGCTGCTCCAAAGTCAGGAGGTGCTTCTGGGTCTCCCATGCTGGTGCAGGGTCTCAGGCTGTTGACAATTCTCTACCTCTTTCCTAGGCCACAAGCAGGGAGCTCGATGGGAAGTGGAGCCACAAGGTCAGGAAGTAGAACCACAAAGACATGGGCTGGCACACATATGTGATCCCAGCATGTACAGCATGAGGATTTACCTACTGAGTCATCGGTGCAGCCCCACAATTTTATTAATGTTGTTAATGAATTGCCACAATAGTGGATCATCAGTATGCCCAATGCTTTAAATGGACTCAAGCAGATCTCTACTTATTGTGCCATTTTATGTATTATACTCTGTACTCCCTCCTGGGTTTCAGAAACCTGTGCTGACAAGCCTTGTCTGCCTCCTCATGTCTCCAGCCCCGTGAGCCTGTGATTGCATCTGGTACTGTGTATCTCTAGTCTTCCTCCTAGGACCACAGTGACCTGCCATTTCAACACCTAATGTGAATGGGACACATGTTCATCCTTAAATAGTGTCATTTTAAAAATGCATCACTTAAAAATGCATCATTTAAACCAGATCATTAAAACCATTATTCCTCGTTGCTACAGTATAGACCAGTGGCATGTAAAGTATTATTATTCATCATGATCAATAATCAATATGTAGATATTCTACATTTTTGAAGAACTTTTTATTAACTCACTTGTTATTTAGAACCATTTTATACAATTGAAATATTAATCTCATTCTCAGTTTTTAAAAATTCTTTCTTCTTTTCTCTCTTTCTTTCTTCCTTCCTTCCTTTCTTTCTTTCTTTCTTTCTTTCTCTTAACAGTGAGACACAAAGTAAAACCTCTTCCATCTATTGAGTCATTCTCTAAATGGCTTTAATAGCTGGGGCAGAGCCATTGAAAGTCAGGAGCCAGGAGCTATCCCAGGTTTACTATGTGGGTGCAGGATCCCAAAGACCTGAGGCCATCATTTACAAGAGTTAAATAATGACAGCAGTGAAACCTTAGTTGTAAACACACAAAGAGCAGTGTCTGAAACCCTTGTCTTCATAGAATATCAACACAAAGACAACACAACATTCAAATGAGTTTTAGAGCAATGGTGTGGCAGGCAACAATTTTCATTACAAAAAAAAATCTTTTATTTTAATTTGAAATGTCAGCTTTACAGAGAGAAGGAGAGGCCACCATGAGCAGAACTGAACTGAACTGAAGCCAGCGCTTACTTGGGTCTCCTGTGTAGGTACAGGGCATCAACGATTTTGGCCATCCAAAGCCTTGAGAGCCTCCACCCTCATAAGAGACCCAGAAGGAACTCTGGGCCCCTGGCTTTGGATCAGCTCAACTCTGGCCATTGTGGCCACCTGGGCAGGGAATCGGTGCTCAGAAAACCTTCCTCTCTGTCTCTCCTCTTCTTTGTATATCTGACTTTACAATAAAAATGAATACATCTTAAAAACACACACACACACACACTTCAGAAAAGTAAAAAAAAAAATAAAACAAAGAAAAACCATAACAACAACAAAAACTTCGGCCATTTTCCACTGCTTTTCTAGGCCATAAGCAAGGACTCAGATCAGACATGGAGCAGCTGGGACATGAACAAGGGCCTACATGGGTTCTGCCACTGGAAAGGTAGACGAATAGCCTGTTTAGCCAAGGTGCCTGACCCATGGCAGGCAAGCAAGTCTTCAGCAAACCTTGTGTGAACTTTTGTGTTTCATATTCACAGTGAAACCAAAGAGGTAAGTTCCTACTGAATTAGTTAGAAACTTCTTTTCCTGAGATAAATTCACTTTTTTTACTAGCACTGCATCTTATGAGCTGATGGCATATTATGCACATGTAAAAAAAAAAAAAACCAATCTTGGTGGAAACAACATTCCGGAAAGCATAGCTTCCTTAATACTTCCGGAACTATGTTCATAAAAATAACTTCGGAGGGGTGGGGGCAATAACGTAGTGGTTAAGGTCCTCACATGGCATGCCTGGGATCCCACATGGGTTCCAGTTTTAATCCCAGCAGCCCTGCATCCCATCCAGCTCCCTGCTTATGGTCTGGGGAAGCAGTCCAGGATGGCCCAAAGCTTTGGGACCCTGCACCAGCTTGGGAGACCCAGAAGAAGACCCTGGCTCCAGACTTTGGATTGGTTCAGCTCTAGCCATTGTGGCCGCTTGGGGAGTGAGTCATCAGAGAGAAGATCTTCCTTTCTGTCACTCCTCCATGTATATCTGACTTTCCAATACAAATAAATCAATCTTTAAAAACTGCCTATAAAACTGTATCACATAATACAATGTTAATAACAATAAAAAAAAGGAAAAAAAAAAAGAATAGTTCCTATTACTTCCAATGGAAACCAAACCGGGTGCTCAATTCCTTTCTATCCAATGACATACTACGTGCTTCTATATATTAAAATCCATTTATTACTTATAATACTTCATATGATGTAAGTGCTATACAAGTACTGTATCTTTTAAGAAATAAAGCTAATAAGATATGCAAAGAAAAAAAAAAGAAATACCTTCAGTAACAATATGCACCTTGAACCAATTGCCCTTCCACTGAGTTTGAATATTTGGGACAGGGATATTTGCTCACATGCATTGCATTCATATAGTTTTTGTGTTCTAAGAAAGTATAAATATATATTGTCAATGCATATCAAATAGCATATGGACTCCAGGACTTGATATAAGCTTGTCCACAGCAGAGGAGTTCTGCTCACTCCAGAACTCATTCTCCTTATGTTTGCTTTGGTGTACCTAATATAAATTGAGTCCGGTAACAGGACAGTTGCTGATCTCACAGAAGAAATAGAATGTGACAGTCACTTTCAAATGGAAAGACTAATTTGATTCCTTGAACTAACATCAGTGCCAACATGTACTTCAACTGTTGCATGTGGCCTAGTAGCTAAAGTTCTCACCTTGATTGTGTTGAGATCACATATAGACACAGATCCTAATCCCAGGAACCCTGCATCCCATCCAGCTCCCTGCTTGTGACCTGGGAAAGCAGTTGAGGACAGCCCAAAGCCTTGGTGTCCTGCACCCATGCAGAAGACCCTGAAGAGGCTCCTGGCTCTTGGATTTGGATTGACTCAGCTCCAGCCATTGCAGTCATTTGGGTGAGTGAATCTTTGGGGAGGTGATCTTCCTCTCTGTCTCTCCTACCCTCTGTATTTCTAACTTTGCAATTAAAAAATAAATCTTAACTAAAAAAAGAAGAAAGTAGTATAGGTAGTGAAATGCTCCTTGAACAAATCAATTGTGATCAATGTGTTGAGTTCCAGAAAAACAAATGTTTCATGTTCCTACAAAATGTGCTACAAACTACTTTTCATAACATACGCTTCCTTTCAAACAAAGTTTCAATAAAATTAAGGGTCTGTCCTCGCTCACATTTGTAAGATGACTGCACATTACAAATGTGGAGAGAAAGCTATGGGTGAACATTGCATACCAGAAGGGTCAACATTCCTATTCCAGTTTCAGAAGAATTCTACTCTTAAAAATAACTTCAGAAACAATGTGGTTGTTGAACAGATTCCATCTACCTGTTTGAAACTTTGGGAAAAGGAATGTTGTTGGGATGCATGGCATTCAGATAAGATGTGTGTGAGAACAGGAGTGAAAGCTGTGCTGCAAACGCATACCAAATTGGGTCTTGAGTCCATGGCTTGGTAGAACTTAGTCTTCAACTAAGCATGCTAGAAACATGCAGTCTGGGCAGATGGCACAGAGGTTTAAGAAGTGTGGCTCCACAGTTAACAAGGCAGTGAGGAGTTTCTGGTTGCTTGGCAAGGCCTGGCAGAATGTCTCTCTAATCACCTCATTGCTGCCTCAACCCAGTGTATGGACACTGGATCACCTCTCTAATACTTCATGGAATTTTCATGAGGTTGCTGTTGTTATTCTTCTACAAATGTGACATGATGTCTGTAGCTGGTATAACCTCTGAAACTGACTTTATCAATCAATGATGGTAAAAAGGGTCTTGACACACAGCTAAAAGCATACAGTGGTGCAAGTGAGCCTATATTGTTCCCATACCTCTTAGTACGTGTTCACTTGTGTCCTGGAAGTGCCTGAAGAAATGTCGTGATAATATCTTACAATCAGATGGCAATCCTGGAGTTACAATGATTTTATTTACTGCACAGCCTCACTGCAATATTACATGGAATGACACATTTTGACTTCCCACCATGTAAACCAAAACTTAGATGAGATATTATCTAAAGAGAGACAAATGTTGGGATTTCATAGTGGAAAAATGGTTTGAAATATATACCCTAAATTGGCACTTCTCTTTAGGAAAATAAAATAGTTTAGCAACATAAAAAAGTTTCCTGCAAAGACCCTCTGTTCCTAGAAAGGCTGAGCAGACCTGACCCTTCTCACTGACCTTTAACAAAAGAACAACAACGATGAATAAAACAAACAAACAAAAAAAACCATAACAATTGCATCAGTACTAGATGAAGGTTATGATTAACTAGTATATGGCAAAGTTAACATGTAATACAAATCTATAACATTTGTCTACATAAATTATTTTATAAACTTTCTTATACATTTTAGATAATATTAGTATAAGTTTAGAAAAAAAATTGACTTTGCATATACATAAATCCCCTGTCACTCTGTAACCGCATGTGCTGCCAACCGTGGAGTTCCTGGCTTCAGCCTGGTAACTGCAGGTTAGAATGAACAATGGCTTGCTGAGAATGTTTTCATAAAGCAAAATGATTATTTTTTTAGAATTATTTTGGTAATCATTCTTTAATCTTGGGATAGAAATTTCAAAAAACTGGCTGTTGTGTAAAAGCGTGAGATGCTTCTCATAAAATAAAGAAGGCGACTATTCTGAGTTGTCTCTTATGAGCATCACACTGCAGTGGTCTGTGTCTCTCCTTGTCCTCTTTCCTGCCAACATGCACCCTTCCTGAGCTCTGAAATTGGCTGCGGCTGGTCTCCAGCAAGAATTAGGACTAGAGGGAAAACTACGGTGATAGTTATGGTGATGGTTACAGATATGGCTATGATTATTGCAGGAATTAGGGTTAGCTTTGGAGTTTGATTTGTGTTTGAGCTGCAGATGCTCTTAGTAGGGTCATCATTCTGTCTAGGGGTATTGTTAGCTAAAGCATAGAGCTTGGCTTAGAGTTATAGACAGGGTTGGCCTCAGGGAAGGTTTGTTTCAGGAACCGGGCTGGTTCATGATTAAGGGAATATTTAGTGTTGTGTTTAGATCTGGTGTTACAGTTGGGGCTATGACTATGGTTGGCATTATGTTTAGTTTTAATGCTCACATTTCAGTTAGATTGTATTAAAATTCTAGGAATAGGATTTGGCTAGGATTATGAGTAGGGCTACTAGTATGAATGTACAAGGATTAGGGTTAGTATTTGCACAGGGTTAAGTAAAAGCACAGGTCAATGACAGGTAATATTAGAACTAAGGATAGAGATTTGAGTGGCATTACGTTTAGGCTTACAGCTAAGTTTAAGCAAATTTGTTGCGTTAGGAATGGGCTAGTATTAAACATTAGGTGAGTGCTACCATTGTCACTAGGATTAAGATTGGTTTAGCATTAGGCCTGGGGTGAAGCAAGTGCAAATGTTGAGATTAGCATTAAAATTACAGGCCAGGTGGTGGGGCCCAGCAGCCAAAGTCCTTGCCTTGAACACCCCAGACTCCCATAAATTCCCACTTCCCATACAGCTCACTGCTTGTGGCCTGGGAAAGCAGTCAAGGACAGCTCAAGACTTCGGGACTCTGCACCCGCGTGGTAGACCTAGAAGAGGTTCCTGGTTCCCAGCTTTGGATCAGCACCGCACCTCCGTTGCTGTCACTTGGGGAGTGAATCATCAAACGGAAAATCTTCCTCTCTGTTTCTCCTCTTCTCTATATATCAGATTTTGTAATAAAAATATATATATCTTTTTTTAAAAAAAAAAGGGTTAAAATTAGACTTAAGAGTAGAGTGTTAATGGGTATTAAGTTTAGGGTTAAGGTTAGAGAAAGTGTTAGGGCTGTGACTTGGTATTACTCTCAGGGTAGGGTTAGGATTAGGTTCTGGGTTAGGATGAAGAGTAGGATTAGACTTAGGACTATGGGTATGATTGGTGTTCATGTTATGCTTAATGTTAGGGATAGGTCAATGGTTATACAGAAAGGTTAGCATTACGATTAGGGCAAAGGTTAGTGTAAAAATTTGGAGCTAAAATTAGAGCTAGGGCTAGGAATACAGTTGGGATGAGAGCTACAATAGGGTTACATTGATTATAGATTTAATGATAGGATGTGGACAACAATTGAGATTAGGACTAGGTTAGAATCAGACCAAGATTTAGAATTAGAAATCATTTTAGCGTTAGCTATAGGGTTATGGTTAGTGCTCGCAGGAGGGCTAGATGAGAGTTAAGATGAGGTTTGTGGCTAATGCTAAGCATACACAGTAGCAATCTCAAGAACTAACCCTAGCGCTAAACTAACCCCAACCTTAAACATTAATCTAATTCAAAGTCTCCTTCCAGCCCCAACCCTAAACCTAGCACTAACATGAGCATTACTCTGAATCCTAATCCTGACCCTAATGCTAACTCAGTCTCTTGACATTTTATATCTTTAGCCATCACTCAAGCTCTAGGCTGAATCCTAACACTAATGTTGGGCCCCACTCTTAAATTCATCCTCAACTAGGTGCAATTCATTTAAAATATTACTCCTTTTTATTCCAAATTCAGATATAGAGAGACCAGGGGAGACAGAGAGGAAAATCTTCCATCTGATGATTCACTCCCCAAGATGTCGCAATGGCCAGAGCTGCACCAATCTGAAGCCAGGATTCTATTACAAGACATGGTTGCAGGATCCCAAAGCTTTGGGCCATCCTAGACTGCTTTCCCAGGCCACAAACTAGGAGCTAGATGGGAAGTGTGGCTCCTGGGATGAGAACTGGAACCCATATGTGATCTCGGCACCTGTAAGGCAAGAGCTTTAACTGCTAGGCTACTGTGCCAGACCCAGCATAATTCAACCCAGACACTAACCATAATCCTAGCCCTTGTTATGACCATACCCCTAACCCTATTAAGAAGAGGTATAAAATCTCAAGAAATAACACAAGCCCTAAATGTAACCCCAACATTAATCTTTATCCTAACCATAAATCTCCTTCCAGCCCTGACTCTAAACCTAGTACCAACCATAGCATGACCACTAATCCTAATCTTGGCTGTAACTCTGGCTCAGTCTCTTGACTTTTGATAGCTGTAATCAGCAGACAGTCTATAGGCCTAATCCTAAACCTGACATTGACCCAAGTCGTAAATTCAAGATGAACTAGCCACAATTTGTTTATTTTTAGAAGTTGATCATTTTTATTGGAAAGTAAGATAAACAGCACTTACCCAACCCCTATTGCAAAGCCTAGCACTAATACTAATTACAACCTAGAGCACATCCTAAGCCAGACAGGATTATCTCCAACCCTTGCATCATTCTAACCTCATGCTGATACTAGCTCTAGTTCTCGCTCTAGCCCCAATCCTAAAAGTGATCCTAGCCCTAAACCCAACCAAATCCATAGTCCCAACACTGACTCCTACCCTGACACAGAGATAGCCATCACTGTAATACTGAGCCTAACCCTAATACTGAACACAATCCCAGCTGTATTTCTAAACCTAACCCGCATGATAACTGGAATCATCACTCTAGTTATAACACTAAATCCTAAATCCAATTGTAGCCAAAACATTAGTCATAAACCTAACACTAGATTTTGACCTAACCTTCATCCTAGAAGAACTTTGGCAATAGCATTAGCCCACACCCTCACGTTAATTCTAGCTCTAAGCATAATAATTCTGACATTGACTATAAGTTCACCATAATACTCTAATTAACATACAAAACTTCTTAATCCTCAATGTAGCCACAGCTTTAATCCTAACCTTAAGCATAACCCTAACTCTATTCTAATGCCACACAGTCCTTACACCAATTCTAACATTAACCCTCAATCTAGCATTAATGAAAACTAAGGTTGAACCTGAAATATAACCCAAACACTAGATCTAGCATTAATTCAAACACTAATCTATCCCTAAGAGTAATCCTGATGCAAATCCTACTTCACGCAACATACAAAACTAGCTCTGGACCTAATCCTATTTGTAAGTTTAAACCTAACACTAACCATAAGGCTAACCATAGCTCAAATTTCCATCCTAACAGTAACCTTGCTCCTTAGCCTAACCTTTAGCATTAGACCTAGCCCTAACCCTAATGACATCTAACCTTAATCCTAGTTCTATTCTTAATGAAAGCCCAAATCATGGAACCCTAACACTAAAATTTGTCCTAACCATAAATCTAGGTTTTGACCTCATTACTACCACATTCCTAGATACAATGATAACCCTGATCCTAACCCTACACTGAACCACAACATTAAAACTAACCACATCTCTGAAGGGACATCTGTTACACTATGGTGCGCCTGTTTCATGACACTGTATTCTAGCAGGGAAAACTCACTGAGAGCCAGGACAGGAAATGTCATGGGATCTGCCTACAGAAATCAGCTTGACTTGGCTCTTGTACCTTCCACTTATTTTTCCAAACACTACCTTTAGTGGGGAACTAGGATCAGTTTGTCTCCTTCAAGAGACATAAGCATTCTGAATGATGGAAAAGTGAAATGCTTTGATAGTACCAGGGTTGAAAAGGCCCTAGGCTTCACTACAGTTTCTGCAGATTTACAAACTCACACTCAAGGGAAACCCAGCCCCACACACTCACACTCTGCTGGATTCCATGGAGTCTGAATGTCTCCCTGCCAGGGCCTGTGGAGAAGAAAGATGAAAGAAAGCAGAGCAGGAACCACTCACCAGCTTTTCCACCACACGGTGAAGGCTGTCTGTCACCATGGCTTCTCTAGAATGCTGAGGCTGCAGGATTCTGGGCTCTTATGACCAGGCAGCTGCTGATTGGACAGCTGTGTGTCCATGCAGCCCTATAGGGTCAAAAAGATGCAGCCGATCAGAATGTTCCCTGTCGCCAGGACAGTCACATGGAGGTATATGAGTGAAGCAAGAGTGAGGGCTGAGGCCGGAGCTCACATTCAGAATTTTGATAATTCATTTGGTCATAGCCCTCCAAGGTTGTTGTGCGGTCATCTTGTAGGTCCACGTTATCTGTCCATGGCTCTACTATCTCACTGTGATCTGGAGCTTAACACAACCCATGGCAACTGTTATAAACCTACGCATGTTAAACTTCCATAAGCATTCTCCCATACATTTCTTCTGGAACTTCTCTTTCATGCTCCCCACCCATGTGTTACGTTTTGTCATGGGTGCTATTTATAAATATGTTGGAAAGAATACTTACAAATCTTACATACATACATCTTCTGTTTGATGCATTTCTTTTTTAGGTAGTCACCCTTCCTAGCCTCACCCCCTGTCCCTCCTTCTTTTTTGATGGATTAGCATTTTGTGTTTCTTCTCGGTGCCTTTGTGTCATTGTGTGAATTGTTATTCTTCCTCCTTTGGATCCAGTCACCGTGAGAATTGGGTAATTTAGAGTTTGGATTATGTAGGGTATTCTTCGCAGTGTTTATTTATGTATTTATGCTTCAAATAGATGCTTAGGCCTTGTGTTTTCTGTTTGTTGGTTGATTCCATGACCACATTTTCATTGTAAACCTGGAGCCAGCTCAGGATTACATGCAACCTTTTTGTATCCAATTCCAGTGGAATCATTTTCAATAATGCTGTGTTACCTGTGTTGTATGTTGTAGGGTTATGTGTGACAATCTGGATGGGATTAAGAAAGTTAGGTTTTAAAAGTTTTATTCTATTCATTGTATTTTCTATATGTGTGTGGGAATGGATTGAAGAATTTATTGATTTGTTTTTGGTTCAAAAGAGATGCTTAGGGCCCGGCGGCGTGGCCTAGCGGCTAAAGTCCTGGCCTTGAACTTGCCAGGATCCCATATGGGCACCGGTTCTAATCCTGGCGGCCCCGCTTCCCATCCAGCTCCCTGCTTATGGCCTTGGAAAGCAGTCTAGGATGGCCCAAAGCCTTAGGACCTTGCACCCATGTGGGATACCTGGAAGAAGTTCCTGGATCCTGGCTTCGGATCAGCATAGCACTGGCCATTGTGCTCACTTGGGGAGTGAATCATTGGACACTTTGAAGATCTTCCTCTCTGTCTCTCTTCCTCTCTGTATATCTGACTTTCAAATAAATAAATCTTTTTTTTCTTCATATTTTATTATTATTGCTATCATTTTACGATACAGTTCCATATTCCCTTATCCCATCCCCAATTCCCTCCCCACCAACTAGTTCCTTTATATCATTATTAACATATAGTTCTTCATACTCAGTCATATGTTGATCATTGCGGGCACAGACAATGGCAGAAAGTCCGGAATCTTATTGTCAAAATATAATATAAACAGTTTCACTGTAAGTCCATCTTTGTCTGGAAACAGAAATGCATACCACACTGCATCCTCACATCTGGATGTTAGTCTCCATTACATAACTACTGTACATTCTCTTAAATGAAAAGTCATGGCACAAAATCAACAATAGAAAGAAAAATAGAAATTTACACTGCCATGAAATTAAATGACATGTTACTAGATATGACAGTCTCCATTACACAACTACTATACATTCCCTTAAATGAAGAGCCACAAAACAAACTCAGCATCCAAGAGAAAAAAGAAATTAACAACACCAAGGAGTTAAACAACATGCTATTAAGTGCATAACGTGCAGCTGAAGTACTGAAAATCAAGACCCTTTTTGATTAAAAAAAAAAGAGGGAGAGATGCTTAGATTCTTGCTTTCCATTCATTGGGTCTGGTCCTCTTGCCAATTTGTAGAAGTTGGCTTGGATTATGTATAATATGCTTTGACTTACTGATTGATTGATTGATGAATTGATTGTTTCATCTGTAGTTGCTTCATAGTGGAATCTCAGGTCTTATGTTTTCTGTTTGTTGATTGTTTCCTTGTCCACATTTACACTGAAGCATGGAGTGTGGTCACGAGAAGATGCAACCCAGTCTGCATCCAATATCAGCGGAGCCTTCTCAATAATCCTGTGTGATCTGAGCTATATATTCTAGGCTTATTTATAACTATCTGGATAAGTGTAAGCAAGTTATAATGTTTGTAACTTTTTGAAAGTATTTTATGTCTAATTATGGCAATTCATTCATTCCATTGTTGTTTTTTTAATTTACTTTATTTTTATTGGAAACTCAGATATACAGAGAAAATGAGAGCCAGAAGGGAGGATCTCCTGTCCATGGATTCACTCCCCAATCAGCTACGAAGGCCAGAGCTGAGCTGATTTGAAGCTATGATCCAGGAGTCTCATCCAGTTTTCCTAAGCGGGAGCAAGGTCCTAAAGATTTAGGCCATCCTCAACTTCTTTTTCAGGCCACAAACAGGAAGTTGTATGTGAAGTGGAGTTGCCAGGATTAGAATAGGTGCTAATATGGGCTCCTGCATTTCATTTTTGTTTGTTTGTTTGTTGTTTATCATGCTATTTTCCCAAGGCTCAGGGATGTTACCCATTCTGGGAAGACAATAAAGTGGATGTGAAGCCTTGCAGGTCTAACACCATCAGTTCGGATTATGCAATGCAAATGTCATTCCACAGTAGCTATAGAAATGCAGCAACTCCCTAATCCTCCTTTTGTGTTCAGATCTCAGAGAGGTGCCTGCTCGAGCATATATTGACTGATGCACCATGCTTTGCTGCTAGCAGATACTGCATCCTGCTTCAAACCCTCCTTCATCATGCCTATGTGACATGCAGTTTACAAGTTTTGAAGTTCATCAAATTTGGCTCTGGGCCAACAGTCAGTTGTCTATGTATGCTTATCACTTTAGATATTTTCCATTCTCTTGGCTGAGATTAGTTCCCTATACATGTGTAGGCTCACCTCTAGGCTTTCCATTCTCTTCCTTTGTTTCCTTTCTCTCTTTGTGGAGCAGGGAAAGACTTCTTGGATGACCACTGCCCTGTAGTAATCCTAAATTCAGGAAAAGAACAATGCAAACCACACTTTCCATGATGCACTCTGTAGCTCTGGGGTGTCCTCCTTTCCTTTCCTTTCCTTTCCTTTCCTTTCCTTTCCTTTCCTTTCCTTTCCTTTCCTTTCCTTTCCTTTCCTTTCCTTTCCTTTCCTTTCCTTTCCTTTCCTTTCCTTTCCTTTCCTTTCCTTTCCTTTCCTTTCCTTTCCTTTCCTTTCCTTTCCTTTCCTTTCTCCCCATTCTCACCTATCTCATCGCAGTGGTATAGTCCCAACTTTACAATTATACTTTGACACCATGGAAGTATAGGTATACACGACTGTAGAAAGTCTCATATATTCCCAAGGTATATTGAACTGTGTTACTGAAGATGGTGACTTCCAGAACTGACATAATATATCTCTATGGTCTTTCTTTTGTTCTTCTATGCTGCTGCATTCTATCTCTTAGTTGGAAACGGTGACAAACATTGATTTCTGCAGTTGAATGTCCCTTCTCTTGCTGATGCCCACATCTTGCTGCAGTCCCTGCTGAGACACTTCTACTCAGTGAATCCTAGGTAAACAAGAGCTTCTGACATATCTGTGTCTTCCACAGTTTGTCTTCACTGACCAGATGGCTCACTTCATACGTGGGACTCCCACAACTCTGTGCAAGACTGATGTCTTCGATCCCCTTTTCACTGAGGCAAATGTCACTTCCATAGCTGCCCCAGGATACATTTGTGGGATTTTGCAATGGCAATAGTCTCCCTAACTGACTCTATAGAGAATCCAAATGAAACTTGAAACCAGATAACATTTTGTGTACTAGCAATGCATGTACTGGGTGGATATTGCTCTCTCCCAGAAGATGAAATGAGTATCAGCCATCTCAGGCAGATGTCAAATTGAAAGACAGAGACTGACCTGGTTTGGGAATGAGAAAGCCAGACTTAAATATTACCACAGGAATATTTGCTCCCAAATGAAGAAAAAGAATAGATCTACTTGTAGCGATTTTTGTCAGTGCATAACAACTTTCAAGCACATAGGAAGAATCCATTGAAGTGACATATCTTACAATATGGCAAGACCATGTCATGGCACTGTATTCTAGTAGGGAAAACTCAGTAAGAGCCATTCCATTGCTTGTGGCTGTGCAGAGTATACTATTCATGCAGAATTTTAGTATCTAAATCTGAATTTGGTATATTATATAAGACCTTTCTTGTTGCTCATAACAGACTATGAGTAGTATGAGTGTATATATTTAGGATGTAATTGGTCCCATTGGCATTACCCATCATTTAAACATTCAGAAAACATCATGATCATCAGTGGAGTAATCATAAAGATTAGGGTACTTGCTTACAGACATGGGGTTCTAGAGTCAGCATCACTTTGTCAGTGTTGCTTTTCTTTTTTTAAGTTCCTGAGTTTCTAAAATGTTTGACGCACTTGCAGCATCATGCACTCTAGTGGTGTACAAAAAATTGTCAACATGTGTATGCAGCGTAAACTAACACCATACTTGGTTGCATCAACTACTGTGTTATGTGAAATGACTACATTGAGATTGTTAGTGAGATCAGAATAACCTCCTTGAGGTGTTGTAATGCCACCATTGTGATTTCTTCCTTAGAATTACTCTGCCACTGGGGATTCCCTTCCTTCCTCCCTTCCTCCTACCTCCCTTCCTCCCTTCCTTCCTTCCTTCCTTCTTTTCCTCAGGCTTTCTTTAATCTTTTAGTGATTAGGATTTTGACATATTGATTCTAGATAGCATGGACATTTTACCAACAATTTCTCTCTTAATCCATGAACAAGAAATATCTTTCCATTCTTAGTGATGCCTTTCATTGACATTTTACTATTTTCAATCATTTATATGCTTTACTTTATTCCTAAATATTTTGAAGCTACTATGAATGACATTTCTTTCTTAATTTCCCATAAGGAGATAAATATTGACACATAAAAGCTGCATCTTAAATTTTGATTTTGTGTCCTGAGAATTTACTGAATCAACGTATCAATTCTTTTTTAAAAAGATGCATTATCTTTAAAGTCAGAGTTAACAGAGGAGGAGAAACAGAGAAAGATAATCTTCCATTCCTTAGATAACTCCTTAGATGGCAACAATGGCTGGGGCTGAGGCTGGGCTGCATGGAGCTAAAGCCAGGAGCTAGGAGCTTCTTCTGGGTCTCTCACATGACTGGCAGGAGACCAAACACTTATAGCATTCTCGTTTGCTGTCCTGGGTCATTTGCACGTAGCTTGTTTGGAACAGCCACAGCAGAACTGGCATCAAATATTATCCTGTGTCAAAGAGTCTTTACTTATTCTATTACAACACAATCCGCAGGTGTATTATTTCCAACTGATGTCCAGAAGACTATTTTGATATTTTATGTTGAAAACATGAATTTTTTGAGTTGTTCCTTTATAAAGCTTTTGTTCTTTAAAATAATTTTTCCTTCCCCAATTGCTCATGCTACAACTCAAATACTGCACTGTTTTTTTTTTTTAAGATTTATTTATTTTTATTGGAAAGCAAGATATACACAGAGGAGGAGAGACACAGAGGAAGATCTTCCATCCGATGATTTACTCGCCAAGTGACCACAATGGCTGCTGCTGCACCGATCTGAAGGCTGAAGCCAGGAACCTCATCCAGGTCTCCCACAAGGGTGCAGGGATCCAAGGCTTTTGGCCGTCCTCGACTGCTTTCCCAGGCCACAAGCAGGGAGCTGGATGGGAAGTGGAGCTGCCAGGATTAGAATCGGCACTCGTATAGGATCCTGGGAGTTTGGGGTGTGGACTTCAGCCATTAGGTCATGCCATAGGGCCCAAATAATGTACTGAATCAAAGTTGATTAATAGTATTGATTTCTTTTTTTTTTTTCAATTCATGCTAATATATGTAGATATAATTACCTTTATTTTTATTTATTTATTTTTTAATTTTTTTTTGGGAAGTTTAATAAAATTCATTTTGACATTCTTTACATACTTAATTAGGGTAAGAAGGTTCAAGGGCTACAGGAAAGTGGATAATACTAGTATGTTTTCCATATTGTTACCTTCATGTTTAAAGGGGGGTATTAAGGGAGAAAGCCCACCCAATTTCCCACCCTCCCCAGGTCCCGGATGCAGGGCATGCTCTGAGGTTCTTGCTCAAGTGGTTTTGATATTGCCACAGTTATGAATCGCTGTCAATCTTGCCACTCCAAGCACTATGAGGTCTTTGAAAAATCCACTGATTGACATAGTCCATCATAGCTGAGATGGTTGGCTGCCCTGTTCTGTCTTCTCTCTTTTCTTCGTTAGGGTTCTGAGTCCAGCATTTAGATTAGGAAGATCTCCAAAGAAACTTCTTGTATGTGCTAACAAGTACAGGGCCTGGCACAGTCCATCGCTCCAATCAGCTGCTGGTTGCAATTGCTGGGTTGGTTCTATTTTCACTCCCGACTTCCACTGGAACCAATGGGTGTTACAGTCCAGCCTGGCTCTGCCCATCACATACTCGGCCCTCACATAAACCAATGGGAGCTGCAGCCTAGTTGGAGCGACCCACAATAACCCCCACCAGGCCCGCCCCCTACCCTTGTTTGCCAGTAAGCGTAGCAGTAATCCGGTCTGTCCCACACCCCATTCAACCCCAGCTGCTATCTTAGTTTTATGTCCTCCTGTGGAAGTGGCAGCCCACTGTTTCCCTCCCAGGCCTCTCCCACTCCCAGATTCCAGTTGATGCTGCGTCTAAGCCCAAACAACCCTCGCCCACTTTAATTTTGTTTGCACCAGTAGGAATAATCCGCCCAGCCCGGCTTTTCCCTGATCTAGTCCACATGGGGTGCACAGGTGTGGTAGCTCTGACTAGTCTGGTCTGCCCCCATCCCAGCCTATGCTCTCCTGCGGAAGTAGCTGTCCAGCAAAGGAACCCTCCCTTATTCCCTTGCTGGCTCTGCCCACTTCCTTTCTTGTTCTCAGGCTGGTTGGGCACTGCGGTCCCTTCCGGTACAGACAACCTCACCTCGGCTTTCCATATTGTACACTAGTCTTTGTTGCAACTGAACCTGGTTCGACCCACACTGGTGCCTGGATTTGCCAGCGGATGACATGGACAGATTCAGCCTGGTCCTGCCCCCACGTCTGCCAATTGTATGCCAGTGGGTAGCTTTCCATGGCCTTTTCTGGGCTGTTTCCTATCATGTTGCTTGCGCTTACCTGCCGGGTCTGTGTCCTGCCAGAGGAGTTGCCCAGGCTCCTCCATCAGAACCTTTCCCAATACCAGGTTTCACGCTTACCAGTGGGTCCATGAGCCAACCCTACTCAGTCCACCTCCTGTCATAGCAGGAACTGTGGCTTTTCCTGACTGGCCTTCCACCCAATCTGGTTCTTGCTGTTGGATGTTCCAGCCCAGCCATGGTTTGTCCATACCCACGTATGGCTCACACATGGCTCAGTAGGGGTTTGAGACCTTGCCTAGTCCATCGCACATCTGCCCTGGTCCTCCAGAACACCAGGGGGTGTTGGGGTCCGGCCCAGTTCGGTGCATTCAATCCCAGTCCACACTTGTGCCAAGGGAGACTACAACTGTTTCCTGATTAGAACGCAGCCCCCCTTCCAGGCCACGCCCCTCTTGGTGGGAACCTCAGCCCAGCTAGGGTTGTCCCCTTAGCTCCCCAACCGGGTCTGTTCCCAGCCATAGATCACTTGCCTGCCAGTGAATGCTCTGACTCAGCTTGGCACAGCTCTTCCCCTGTCCCGAACTCTGCCTTAGACACTGTGTCTTAGTGTCCCTGGCTCCTGCAGACCAGTAGATACAAGAGCCTAGCTCGGCATGACCTCTGCTCCCTCCTGATTTCTAGTTTTACTTGTGGGCTAACGTTTGCTCAGTTCGGCCTGATCTCCTCTGTTCCCTTACCAGTTGACACATTAGCCAGCTGTTGGAGCCACCGTTGCAGGACAAGCCCCAAGCCATAGCTTCTGCATGGACTGGTATTTGGTGCTCAGCATTATTAGTGATTTCAAGTTTTATAAAAGAAGAATTACTGCCTGTTTAAAGTCCAAGAAGCACAATGGGTTCAACCAAGAGCTAATTAAGCAGCAAATCAAAGAACCAAATCCCCAGAGCTCCCTGGCCCGGCGGCCAGCAGGCGGAGCCTGACACCAAATGGAGCACTGGCCGCCCAGGGAACAGCTCACCCTGTGCACATAGCAGCCGTCCGGGATCCAGGCATGAGACGCCCCGTCCTGAGACCCACCAGCTCAATAGTATTGATTTCTTAACCATTCTAGTCTTCTTGCAGAAAAGGTTTTACATGTTCCTCATTCACTATAGTGTGGGCTTTTTATAAACAGATGTGGTAATTTTGAAGTAAGTTCCTTATCATCCAATTTGTTTCAAGTTTTTAACGTCACTAGTAGATGTTGTTCAATCTGATGAGATCATTTATACAAATATTGAGATGATTATGATTTTTATTCTTCTGTTGTTGTGGTTTATATAGTTACTGATTTTTGAATACTAATCCAAATTGGACTCTTGGGACCAAACCCACTGGATCCAAAAGTGTGATGTTTTGATGCATTTGTGGACTCAGCTTGCTGATATTTGGTTGGGAATTATTGCAGCTGTGCTTTTGCTAGATTGATCAGTAGTACTCTTTGTGTGTCATTGTTTCATTTTGGTATGAGTCATGGTGGCCTCATTCAAAGTCTTTGACAGAATTCCATCCTTTCCCCTATTTTGGAATAATTAAAAAAGTATTATAGTTATTGCATCTTCTTTTTAAAGGTTTATTTTATTTGTATTTGCAAAGTCAGTTATACAGAAAAGAGGAGAGACAGAGAGGAAAATCTTCCATCTGATGATTCACTCCCCAAGTGACCACAATGGCCAGTGATACGCTGATCCAAAGCCAGGCACCAAGAAATTCTTTCAAGTCTCCCACACAGGTGCAACGTCCCAAGGCTTTGGGCTATCGTCTACTGCTTTCCCACGCCACAAGCAGGGAGATGAGTGGGAAGTGGGACTGCCAGGGGAAGAACTGGCACCCATATGGGATGCTGGTGTGTTCAAGATGGGAACATTAGTGGCTTGGCCACTGCCCTGGGCCCAGAGCTATTTCATCTAATGCTGTGCAAAATCCAGCTTTGAAGCCATTGTGCTGTTTGATGCGGTTTTTCATTGCTGTTGCAGTATTATTATCTGTTATTGATTAATTTAGGCTTTATTAATGTAATTTGAGTAAGTTGTATGTATTTTAGAATTTCTCCACTTCTGCAACTTATTCCATACAGTTGTTTGTACTAGTTAGAATTGTGTGTGTCTCAGTTTTCATTTAATTGTTTCCTCTTCCGTCTGTAATTTTGTTTTCTCTTTTTTCAATTATTCTAAAGTTTGATCTATTTTGTATATTGCTATAAAATACAAGTATTTCATTTATTGGATATTTGTATTTTTACAGATCAGCTATCATGACCCTCCCCTCCATGTGGGCTAAATTTGGGGGAAGGTCATCCAGATACTTGTGCCATGCTGAACATCAGGAACTTGGCTTCGTTAAATGGGCTGGACTGGTTCCAGGCAAAGAAAGCCTCAAAGTGAAGCTCCCAAGGGTGAGGAGACCAGATAGCCCCAACAGAATAGAAGGCAATGATTGAGCCCTCGTTGTTGTGCATGGTCCTTTCACATTACACGGCCTTGAAGTCCAGCAAACAGTCATGGTTTTGGTGAGCATGGCAGATATAGCTACTGTGAACACAAGGCTAATTATACCTGTTGATGCAGGAGGCAGCTGTTGGACCAACCCATGCAGAATGAAAAGTAAAGAAGCAGAAGAGTAGGGCAAGAAGCAGGATGGAACTGAGTGTCTTTGTTATTGGCCTTGATGATGGGCATGTCTTGTGGGTGAGCGTGAGGGACAGAGCCATGGAGGCCAGAACCATATTCGGGGCCTCCACCAGGCCAGAAAGGACATCAGCTTGGTGAGGCAGTGACTTCGCTCACTATTTTGAGTACTCGTTTTCTGGGTTCTGGATACAATGCTCTGAATTAGAGGCAAAAGACTCAGTGTTTGCTTTAGGTAATTTTTTCTCTCGTGGATAACGGTCACCTGTATGATGTTAGAGGGAGTCTAGACTGCCAATGACATATAACAGGACATGAGTGTAAGTTTGTTTTCCTAACCCAAGGAAGATGCTCTCCTCATAGAATGATCAGGTGCTTCTGGCTTTTGTGTCAGAGACATTTTGGACACTCACAAGCAGGTGTGTGTTGCAATAGGGGTCACATAGCATGTCCACTTATTTTTCATTCTTGTTTCTACTCCTAACAGAAGCTGCAAATTAGTTTATTAAGAAAGTATATTGTTCTCACTCTACCTGAAGAAAATCCATTCCTTCTCTGAGTGATGAAAGTAAATGATCTCTACTAGAGTCAAGGACAATTGGGTAAATATTTTGGATTAATGCCTTGTATTATGTCCATTCTTTATTGCATACATTTAATTTTGGTAAGTTTTACATGTTTGATTAGGGTGTGAAGGGTCAGGGCTAGAGGAAAGTGGGTGTGAACATTGTTTTGACATTCTTTCTTCCTTCCTGTATCTGGGGAGAGGGGAGATATAAGGGGAGAATCCATACCAAGCCGCCCAACCATCCCAGGGTGCTCAGGCAGGTGCTGTGACCTGAACCTGCCTGGTTGCTCCTAGCCCCAGTGCCAGTAAGTATTGGTGAGTGCCATGGTCATGCCTGTCTCAGATCATCACCAACCCAACTCTCAAGTTAACCAGCAGGACTTGTAGTTCTATAGTTTTGGGCCAACATACCCCCACAAATCCACCTTGGGAATTGGTTATTTTTTGTGCTGTTTGGCTTCATGGCCCAGTCTAATGTGAACCGTCTCCTGATCCAACACTCACTATCAGCTACTGGGATCTAGTCCTGCCAGAAAAGTCCCCAGTCATAGCTTATATGTGTGTTCGCATGTGGTGGTCAGCCATGTTCCATGCTAATAAGCCCAACTTTGGACTTCCATGGGGGCTGGAGTATCAATCTGACCCCCAAAATATCTTCACGTCTCTTCTTTCCAAAGCACGATGTCTCGATCCCCTTGCTTACCTGCAAGTACAGTGGCCCTGTCATTGGGTGACACTCAGGATACATTCCTCACCCTACAGGTACTGTGGCCTTATCCATGGATGTGGCTAGGCAATAATTCCACACCCCTAAGGGCCCAGAGCTCGTCGTTGTGTGGCTGGCAGGTAGAGCTTGGTGGCACTTGGTGCATTGGCTGTCAACAAGCCCAGGACAATCCCCCTACCAAGCATCACTGCAGGGGGAGCTAGGATGCCCAGTAGGAAGTCAGGGTGAACAGAGGTACCCCAAGCCACAGCCACAAGGCTGGGCGACATATGCTGAGCCACTGCTCAGATTTTCCTGGACTTCCATTTTGTTCATTTCTATATATTTTTATTATATAAATTTATTTTCCAATTACTCTTCTTCCATGTCATATATTTTTCTATATTTTTCATCAAAAGTTAATGTTTGAAACAACTTGGGAGGGCTATGACCAAGTGAATCATCAAAACTAAGAACATGAGCTCTGGCGGTTTCCATCACTCTTGCTTCACTCACATAACTCCCTGTGGCTGTCCTGGTGACAGGCAGCATTCTGATTGGCTCCATCTTCTTTATCTTATAGGGATCCATGGCCATACAAGGAGTCCAATCAGCAGCTGCCTGGTCATAAGAGTCCAGAATCCTGCAGCCTCAGCATTCTAGAGAAGCCATGGTGACAGACAGCCTGCTCTGCCTGGTGGAGAAAGATGGTGAGTGGTTCCTGCTCTGCTTTCTTTCATCTTTCTTCTCCACAGGCCCTGGCAGGGAGACATTCAGACTCCATGGAATCCAGCAGAGTGTGAGTATGTGGGGCTGGGCTAAAAATGTAGTGAAGCCTAGGGCTTTTCAACCCTGGTACTATCAAAGCATTTCACTTTTCCATCATTCAGAATGCTTATGTCTCTTGAAGGAGACAAACTGATCCTAGTTCCCCACTAAAGGTAGTGTTTGGAAAAATAAGTGGAAGGTACAAGAGCCAAGTCAAGCTGATTTCTGTAGGCAGATCCCATGACATTTCCTGTCCTGGCTCTCAGTGAGTTTTCCCTGCTAGAATACAGTGTCATGAAACAGGCGCACCATAGTGTAACAGATGTCCCTTCAGAGATGTGGTTAGTTTTAATGTTGTGGTTCAGTGTAGGGTTAGGATCAGGGTTATCATTGTATCTAGGAATGGTAGTAATGAGGTCAAAACCTAGATTTATGGTTAGGACAAATTTTAGTGTTAGGGTTCCATGATTTGGGCTTTCATTAAGAATAGAACTAGGATTAAGGTTAGATGTCATTAGGGTTAGGGCTAGGTCTAATGCTAAAGGTTAGGCTAAGGAGCAAGGTTACTGTTAGGATGGAAATTTGAGCTATGGTTAGCCCTATGGTTTTTTGTTAGGTTTAAACTTACAAATAGGATTAGGTCCAGAGCTAGTTTTGTATGTTGCGTGAAGTAGGATTTGCATCAGGATTACTCTTAGGGATAGATTAGTGTTTGAATTAATGCTAGATCTAGTGTTTGGGTTATATTTCAGGTTCAAACTTAGTTTTCATTAATGCTAGATTGAGGGTTATTGTTAGGATGGGGGTAAGGACTGTGTGGCATTACAATAGAGTTAGGGTTATGCTTAAGGTTAGGATTAAAGCTGTGGCTACATTGAGGTTTAAGAAGTTTTTTATGTTAATTAGAGTATTATGGTGAACTTATAGTCAATGTCAGAATTATTATGCTTAGAGCTAGAATTATTTTTAGGGTGTGGGCTAATGCTATTGCCAAAGTTCTTCTAGGATGAAGGTTAGGTCAAAATCTAGTGTTAGGTTTATGACTAATGTTTTGGCTACAATTGGATTTAGGTTTAGTGTTATAACTAGAGTGATGATTCCAGTTATCATGAGGGTTAGGTTTAGAAATACAGCTGGGATTGTGCTCAGTATTAGGGTTAGGCTCAGTATTACAGTGATGGCTATCTCTGTGTCAGGGTAGGAGTCAGTGTTGGGACTATGGATTTGGTTGGGTTTAGGGCTAGGATCACTTTTAGGATTGGGGCTAGAGCGAGAACTAGAGCTAGTATCAGCATGAGGTTAGAATGATGCAAGGGTTGGAGATAATCCTGTCTGGTTTAGGGTGTGCTCTAGGTTGTAATTAGTATTAGTGCTAGGCTTTGCAATAGGGGTTGGGTAAGTGCTGTATATCTTACTTTCCAATAAAAATGATCAACTTCTAAAAATAAACAAATTGTGGCTGGTTCAGCTTGAATTTATGACTTGGGTCAATGTCAGGTTTAGGATTAGGCCTATAGCTTGGCTGCTGATTACAGCTATCAAAAGTCAAGAGACTGAGCCAGAGTTACAGCCAAGATTAGGATTAGTGGTCATGCTATGGTTGGTACTAGGTTTAGAGTCAGGGCTGGAAGGAGATTTATGGTTAGGATAAAGATTAATGTTGGGGTTACAGTTAGGGCTTGTGTTATTTCTTGAGATTTTGCACCCCTTCTGAATAGGGTTAGGGGCATGGTCATAACAAGGGCTAGGATTATGGTTAGTATCTGGGTTGAATTATGCTGGGTCTGGCACAGTAGCCTAGCAGTTAAAACTCTTGCCTTACAGGTGCCAAGATCACATATGGGTTCCAGTTCCATTCCCACGAGCCCCACTTCCCATCCAGCTCCTAGTTTGTGGCCTGGGAAAGCAGTATAGGATGGCCCAAAGCTTTGGATCCTGCAACCATGTCTTGTAATAGAATCCTGGCTTCAGATTGGTGCAGCTCCAGCCATTGTGACATCTTGGGGAGTGAATCATCAGATGGAAGATTTTCCTCTCTGTCTCTCCTGCTCTCTCTATATCTGACTTTGAAATAAAAAGGAGTAATATTTTAAATGAATTGCACCTAGTTGAGGATGAATTTAAGAGTGGGGCCCAACATTAGTGTTAGGATTCAGCCTAGAGCTTGAGTGATGGCTAAAGATATAAAATGTCAAGAGACTGAGTTAGCATTAGGGTCAGGATTAGGATTCAGAGTAATGCTCATGTTAGTGCTAGGTTTAGGGTTTGGGCTGGAAGGAGACTTTGAATTAGATTAATGTTTAAGGTTGGGGTTAGTTTAGCGCTAGGGTTAGTTCTTGAGATTGCTACTGTGTATGCTTAGCGTTAGCCACAAACCTCATCTTAGCTCTCATCTAGCCCTCCTGCGAGCACTAACCATAACCCTATAGCTAACGCTAAGATGATTTCTAATTCTAAATCTTGGTCTGATTCTAACCTAGTCCTAATCTTAATCCTTGTCCACATCCTATCATTAAATCTATAATCAATGTAACCCTATTGTAGCTCTCATCCCAACTGTATTCCTAGCCCTAGCTCTAATTTTAGCTCCAAATTTTTACACTAACCTTTGCCCTAATCGTAATGCTAACCTTTCTGTATAACCATTGAACTATCCCTAACATTAAGCATAACATGAACACCAATCATACCCATAGTCCTAACTCTAATCCTATTCTTTATCCTAACCCAGAACCTAATCCTAACCCTACCCTGAGAGTAATACCAAGTCACAGCCCTAACACTTTCTCTAACCTTAACCCTAAACTTAATACCCATTAACACTCTACTCTTAAGTCTAATTTTAACCCTTTTTTAAAAAAAAGATATATATATTTTTTTTTATTACAAAATCTGATATATAGAGAAGAGGAGAGACAGAGAGGAAGATTTTCCGTTTGATGATTCACTACCCAAGTGACAGCAACGGAGGTGCGGTGCTGATCCAAAGCTGGGAACCAGGAACCTCTTCTAGGTCTACCACGCGGGTGCAGAGTCCCGAAGTCTTGAGCTGTCCTTGACTGCTTTCCCAGGCCACAAGCAGTGAGCTGTATGGGAAGTGGGAATTTATGGGAGTCTGGGGTGTTCAAGGCAAGGACTTTGGCTGCTGGGCCCCACCACCTGGCCTGTAATTTTAATGCTAATCTCAACATTTGCACTTGCTTCACCCCAGGCCTAATGCTAAACCAATCTTAATCCTAGTGACAATGGTAGCACTCACCTAATGTTTCATACTAGCCCATTCCTAACGCAACAAATTTGCTTAAACTTAGCTGTAAGCCTAAACGTAATGCCACTCAAATCTCTATCCTTAGTTCTAATATTACCTGTCATTGACCTGTGCTTTTACTTAACCCTGTGCAAATACTAACCCTAATCCTTGTACATTCATACTAGTAGCCCTACTCATAATCCTAGCCAAATCCTATTCCTAGAATTTTAATACAATCTAACTGAAATGTGAGCATTAAAACTAAACATAATGCCAACCATAGTCATAGCCCCAACTGTAACACCAGATCTAAACACAACACTAAATATTCCCTTAATCATGAACCAGCCCGGTTCCTGAAACAAACCTTCCCTGAGGCCAACCCTGTCTATAACTCTAAGCCAAGCTCTATGCTTTAGCTAACAATACCCCTAGACAGAATGATGACCCTACTAAGAGCATCTGCAGCTCAAACACAAATCAAACTCCAAAGCTAACCCTAATTCCTGCAATAATCATAGCCATATCTGTAACCATCACCATAACTATCACCGTAGTTTTCCCTCTAGTCCTAATTCTTGCTGGAGACCAGCCGCAGCCAATTTCAGAGCTCAGGAAGGGTGCATGTTGGCAGGAAAGAGGACAAGGAGAGACACAGACCACTGCAGTGTGATGCTCATAAGAGACAACTCAGAATAGTCGCCTTCTTTATTTTATGAGAAGCATCTCACGCTTTTACACAACATTCAGTTTTTTGAAATTTCTATCCCAAGATTAAAGAATGATTACCAAAATAATTCTAAAAAAATAATCATTTTGCTTTATGAAAACATTCTCAGCAAGCCATTGTTCATTCTAACCTGCAGTTACCGGGCTGAAGCCAGGAACTCCACGGTTGGCAGCACATGCGGTTACAGAGTGACAGGGGATTTATGTATATGCAAAGTCAATTTTTTTTCTAAACTTATACTAATATTATCTAAAATGTATAAGAAAGTTTATAAAATAATTTATGTAGACAAATGTTATAGATTTGTATTACATGTTAACTTTGCCATATACTAGTTAATCATAACCTTCATCTAGTACTGATGCAATTGTTATGGTTTTTTTTGTTTGTTTGTTTTATTCATCGTTGTTGTTCTTTTGTTAAAGGTCAGTGAGAAGGGTCAGGTCTGCTCAGCCTTTCTACGAACAGAGGGTCTTTGCAGGAAACTTCTTTTTATGTTGCTAAACTATTTTATTTTCCTAAAGAGAAGTGCCAATT
>NW_024465123.1:0-153455 GCF_017591425.1 Ochotona curzoniae | reverse complement strand
GAAGTCATCATAAAACACATATAAAATGATATTTCTCTTTATGTTTTCTAGGCATTAGCAGATGATCTGGAATCTGAGAATAGAATCCTTGGAAAAAATGGCCTTGGAGGTAAAAGATGCCATGTTCCTTTAAAGTTAATAGAGGAAAAAAAAGACTCACAGAGAATATTATGTGGATAATTTTGACTACTTGTGTTTATATTATACAGTTTAACATAAGTGTTCATCTTACGCAGTAGAAATGCACTAAACAATCACTCTGTTCAAAAACAGTAAACTAGCAAGAAGATTGAACTTTCTGAATCATACAAAAAGAGCCAATTTCAAACTGTTACTGTTCTTTATAAATACTGTAGGCTTTCCAGGGAAGCTGAGCTAACTGGAAATGTTGGTTCATGCTGACATTTTCTAATTCTAGTTGAACAACAAAAAGAAATGAAGCTACAAACATTTCTATAAGTGTATGCACAAAATGTAACCTTTTGATGTGATTATTATTTTTTGTAGTTAAAAAAATAAGATCAACAGAGCATTAGTAATATACTTTAAATAGGTTACTGGCAGCAGGGTAGGTTTTAAAATTGAAAATAATTTGCTGTTGGACCTGGTGCTGTAGTCTACTGGTTGAAGTCTTCGCCTTGCATGTGCTGGAGTCACATTAGATGCTGGTTCGTGTCCTGGCTGCTCTTATTCCCTCCCTGCTCCCTGCTTGTGGATTGGGAAAGCAGTAGAGGCTGGCCCAAAATCTTGGAACCCTGCACCCATGTGGAAAACCTAGAGGAGGCTCCTAGCTCCTGGACTGATTGTTCAATTTTAGCATTCAGAAAACAAAATATTTTGATTTATATTTTTAGTCTATCATAACTTTATGTAATAAATGTATGAGGTTTTCTGTGAAAAAATAATACTTTACTAAGAAATATAGATGAGTAGTAAAAATGCAAATTAATAGTCTTGGTTTTGAAGGTCCAGTTTTACCAGCATTTCAGTTTTCCAGAACTGGAACACAAAGGTAAAGAAATTTGTCTTTAGTTTATAGACTGACTTGTGTTTCAGTTGAACAAAATTATTATAAGATAAAATGAGGCAAGAACTGGTGATCATATCAAAGACTAAGAGTCAAGAGTCCCAAATTTTTGTATAATACTACAAGAGAAGTCCAAAAACAGATTCAAAGGAATGTATTAATTTAGTATTTTGTAAACTTATTAATAGTCTTATCAAAGTCTAAAATAGTGTTACTAAATAAACTATTAGAAAACTTTGATAAGTTCTTCCTTTCATATAATGTCTGAGTCTTGTACAGATTGATCTGTGATCCAGATGTATTTAGTGAATTCTAAATGTTAGAAGTGCTGAGTAGCTGTTACAGGGTCCTGGATAGAGTGAAGCTTCCAGAAACTAATGCCCTGGAAGGAACACTCTTGTGTTTGGCTGTTTGTAAATTCAAAACCTTTTTAATGATAAACAGACAAAGAGATACGTGGGCATTTTTAACGAAGATTTATTGTTATTGGAAAGGCAGATTTTTCTTTGCTGGTTCATTCCCCAAGTGGCAAATCCGCCAGAGCTGAGCTGACCCAAAGCCAAGAGCCAGGAGTTTCTTCTGGGTCCCCCTCATGGGTGCAGCATCCCAAGGCTATGGCCAGCCTTGCTTTCCCAGACCAGTAGCTGGAGCTGGAAGGGAAGTGAAACAGCCAGAACATGAACCAGTACCCATGTGGAATTCCAGTGCATGCAAGGAAGGGACTTCAGGAATGAGGCTACTTAACCTGGCCCAAGGTGTGGAGCTTTTAAATTATTTATTATGCCAACAGCTTAGCTTAGTTTCTGCCAACTCATGAAAAGTTGAGAATTATACGGAAGTAACCATCTACACATTCCTGAAGTTTGTAATACTGGCAGGAAAATGGTTCTCACGATATTTAGTAACTGGCACTTATTCACAAACAGGAAGCTGAAAGAGTTCAACTTCAACTGGACAATTTCCTCAATCAACAGAAAGCCAAGGCAGTGTTGGAAAGGGGAAAATAAAAATGAAAGGTAAAGACTCACTGGAGAAAGGAGGAGGAAAATTAGTATTATTTATACTGGACCAAAGAGCAGTGATGACATCCAGACATCTACAGGTAAGGAAGGAATCAAAATGGGAGCAGTGCAGACAGTACTATGGGCTGTAAGAATGTGTATGTGTGTATACATATTCAAGTCCCTGTGCTTTTCTGTGTCCACTTTTGCCTTCTGGGACTGTCAATTCAATATTATCTTGGAGACTTGACTTTAAATTAAGCAGTGTAACATCAAGTTAGTAATGTTGAATCATGATTCAAAGACAGTTCTTTCTAGCTCTAAAATCATGTCTGATGACATGTTCTTTGTTTTTATAGATGCATTTGAGAACTCACTTTATAGATAGCATTTTTGTTTTGTGTTTCTCAGCACTTTTACCCTCTAAATCCAAGGTTAAAGTTAGCATATGTTAGGTTAAAGGTAGTTACCAGATTAAATAGAAGAACCGAGCAGAGAGAATAATATTTATTACCTGACATGCTGCTTTCACATGAACAAGCAATTCTAATTTTAGTGATTTATATACACAGCAGTACATGTCTAATCTCAAATGTATCCTGTTTAGCACTTGTGAAACAGTTAAATATGTGAAAACTGCAAGATTGTTTGCATGGGTTGTGCACATAATGCCACTTGTTCAGATTCATCTGTTCTGGTAAGAGGTGAAAAAATTTATCACTGAAGATGGCAGGGCAGAGGTTGATTCTCACTACCTTGGAGTCATGACCTGACAGTCATTCTTGAATTACCAGTAATCTTCCATCCATGAGTCTCTCTGAACTTTTGCCAAGGCACAGAAAGCTTACTAGATGCTGTTCCACTTAGGATTTCCTCAGCAATGATTTGTCATGCTGACCAATTCTTCCGAATACAGCCCACAGTTTGTCTAGGAAAAGCATACTTACTATTTGATTTTCTTTATGTTTATCTTGTGATTTGTCTTTGGCCTCTTGATCTGAGCATTCTTTAACTTGAAATTTCCCTGAGTTCTATTTGGATGCTGTTTCCATTCTACCTATTTCTTGTGAGCTCACATACCTTTGTGGCTCTCATTCCATATCTCTTTTCTCTAGCCCAAACATCTTCTAGTTCCCAGTGCTATTCTTCATCTATACTGAGTTTTCTTCTTATTCAGGAATCCACAATTCATTATATATCAAAGGAATTGATTTCTTTCCTCCAAGTTTCATTTTCTCCCTAAGCACTCAGTCTCCTTGCAAACTCACCTATCTAATCGCTGATGCTGGAAACTGGGGATTACTCCTTATCAATACAATTAGGAACCAACATGTTTTACCTACCTTTCTGAATTTACTAAGAGTGTCCTTGGTCAAGCTGTCACCAGGACTCTAATTGACTACCTTCAGTTCAATCACCACTCTGGAATCAGTTTCAAATTTGGTGTTTGTGTGATCTTTCCTGAACATTAATATTTATTTCTAGAATTAAATTTTCAGTGTATATGTTGATACTGTTGTAAAGGTCTGCTTTGTTTTCAACAGGGTAGAGCATATGGTCAGACATTCTGTTGACAGTGTTGTGAATGGATGATGTTGGGAAATGTTTCCCCAAATAAAGGTGTTAGGGAGAAGAAAGAAATAGTATGGTAGTTTGGGCAGTTGTCCAGGAGTGGTTTTCTATTTGCCTGGTTGCTGGCATTGTGGCAGAGCTGCTTGTGACGCTGTTTTCCTTCGTATAGTGCCACTCCTCTATTGTTCAGCTTCCTACTGATGCACCTGGGAAGGCAGTAGGGGATGTCCAAGTTTTGTGTCCATACCCACTCTGTGGTTTCCATGAGATTCTCCTGTTCTTGGCTTAGCCTGCCTTAGACCTGGCCATATTTGGAGTGACCTACCAGATGAAAGATCTCTTCCCTGTTGTTGAGTCTCTTGTCTCTCTTCTTTTTACTTTTCTTTCCTCATCTCCACTCCTGTTCCAAACAGTCTGCAGAGAGAGTTCTACTTCAGCTCACAGCCAGTCACTTGATGCTGAATTTCAGAATGAGATTTAGGATTTATGTAACCTCACATATCTTTTATTCTGTAATATTTAAATCTGATTTTAAGCATCCTTTAATTTCATTTTATTTGAAAGGCAGAGAGAAACAAACCAATGCAGACAAATCTCCCAAACATTAACTTTGTCCAAGATGCATACGAGTGAGCCAGGTCAAAGCCAAGAAATAGGGAGCCCAGTTCTGGTTTCCACACTTGTGGCAGGGACCATTGACTTGAGATATCTCTTGTGCCCCCCCAAGGTATACATGAGCAGGGAGCCAGATGGAATCAGTGCTGCACTTGAAGCAAGGTAAATCATTATGAGGCGTTGCTTTCTCAGCAGCCACTCAACTGCTGCAACAATGGCATTCTCCTGGATTTTGTTTTACAACACCATTGCAGTACTCTATGTTTTTTACAAGATGGATGTTTTTAGATCACAATACAACTGATACTTTTCTTCTCAGGAATGTCTTCTCCACTTCACTTCCTTTTTACGAGCCATACTCATGTGTGAAATTCATCTTAAATTAACACATATTTGATAAATGAAAGTACATTTACTTCTGTGATTTCAAAGTGAGTTAGTCCAGATTCCTTGCAATAAATTATAGGCAATTATAACTGATTACAAATGAAATCACAACATTCTTGCATTTGATCAGACTAGGGTAGTTTCATGAAATATTTGTACATAGCATATGCCCTGTGGCCATTAATTCACTGTCTAAATTAGAATCTTGAGACAACAAACACCAGGTGGGGCCTTGCATGAAAATGGTTTAATCATGACCGTGTGGGTTCTGATATCTCTTAAAGGCAGAGCATGTGAAAACAAATACCTGTTACCTGAGGGGGGGGGGAAGCAGAGATCTTGAAATTGACCTTGACAGAGAGTGATCTCTTAATGTCAAAGATTCTATAGGCATATTCTCATTTTCATGCTGAAATGGTGTTATGAAAAATAATTTTGGCTGAAAAGTAACCAACTGCATCTTTCTTGGACTGTGGCTTGGTAAGACCTAAAGGATCTATTATGATGGATTAATTTCAATGAAATATTTAATTTTATGTGTGTATTTTAAAAATCAGTTTATGAAACTTTGAGCTTATGTAGCATCACTTCATGTTTGTATCTTGATTAATTAAGAATATGTCTCTTAATATCCTAATGGGTGATGAAAACGCTGCTTCAGTTACTAATGAAAGATGATCTCCTACTCTAACCTTAACCTCCAAAGCTCAGAGAAGGAAAGGGCTGGCTCCACACTTTTGAATCCACACTTGTGGGTCTGAATGGTACAGCTTGTGGGACATGCCCCTTAAAATTGCATCTGTTCAATGCACTGCACAGTTATCCACAAAGGGATCCTGAGAATCACAGGGGCTTCTGGTCACTGAAGCACTGCCTACAGCCAGGACGAGAGTGAAGTTAACCCTAACCCTAACCCTAACCCTAACCGTAGCAGTAGCTCCTGCTACAGGGCATGCACAGGTGTGCTGCCTGTGTATTTGGAATTCTGTGCTTCTCAATATCTTGAGGAAATGTTACTTAGAAATTTGTCAGTATTTCCTTATTTCAAATAATAGAATGTGTGTGTTTGACATGAACATTTTCACATTTCAGATGTTGAAATAAGGTTTCAGCATCTAATATATTTTTTTGAAGATTTATTTCTATTATTTTTTTATTGGAAAGGTGGATATACAGAGAGGAGAGACAGAGAGGAAGATCTTCCATCTGATGATTCACTCCCCAGGTGAGCGCAATGGCCGATGCTATGCTGATCCGAAGCCAGGAGACTCTTCCGGGTCTCCCAAGTGGGTGCAGGGTCCCAAAGTCTTGGTCCATCCTCAACTGCTTTCCCGGGCCACAGGCAGGGAGCTGGAAGGGAAGCGGGGCTGCCGGGATTAGAACCAGCGCCCATATGGGTCCTGGGCGTGCAAGGCGAGGACTTAACCACTTGCGCCACTGCGCCGGGCCCAGCATCTAATATTTTTAACATAAAATTTCTCCTTGGTTTTGAAAGTGTCATAACACAGTTGAAAGATGTCCTAAATTATAATATTTTTCTCTACATTCTGTTTATTGAGAAAAACTAATTAAAGGGCATGTTTACGTGGACATTATAACAAATATATACATTAAAAGTGTAGGAATGTGTTGCCTTCCTGCTAAACAGAAAGTTCCTAAGCTTTATATACACAAAAGTTATACAATTTAATGTCCTAAAGTACAGAAGATCATTTATAAAAATATTTTACACTACTATTTATTTATTTCTTACTATGCAGTTCAAACCCCTAGAACGGTTTTGTATAATGGCACACAGATACCTGTCCCTGTTATAGGAAGCCTGCCTCAGATGCAAGGTACTTTGCTGCCTGAACTGACACAGTGTGGTATAAACAGAAGTCAATCCAGTTTGATAGTCCTGCAAACATTTTACAAGATTAACACAACTAATTTCCATTTCTCTTAACTGCAAGATTAAAAGATGAATAAAAACCAAAAACATATTGCAACTTAAAAAATCATCAAAACATCTTGGTTTTAGTTAATGTTTCTGTCAAGCACAATGCTTTAAAAAAACATTAAAGTGCGGCATGATGATGTACAGTATCTGTGTCCATAGCTTTTTGTTTCTATTTTATGTGCAGAGATAAACCATCCTGCTAAGAAATAAAAAGCACATGTCTCAACATGCACAGTCATTGCTGGGTTTCTGCAGGGAGTGCAGACAGCTGTCTCCCCCAATACACCACAAAGCTGATATAAGTGTTTTCTCAAAGAAAATAAAAATGATGTCTATATTTACAACTTTGAACCAATCTGCACAATTCATGATTAATAAATGGAAGGAAAAACTTCTTTTTTTAAAAAAAGATACACTGCTTGTTCTGAAGAGGCATACTACCTAGTTAGTGGTTAGAATAAAAACTGTATACAATTTTGTATTAGACATAAACTCTAGTTAGCAACTAACACATCTGTCCCTGTTGTAACATCAATAGGCTCTGATTGGGAGAGAGAGGGGCATGTCACATACCAGTGCCTCTAGCATCTTCCAATTTAAAGCAATATATCTGAACTGTTCCAAAGTATTCCTTGGCTCCTCAAAGGAGTCTCACTGGCCTCCATTTTTAGGAGCCGCCTGTCCACAAACTTGACTTCTCCTTTGTCAACTGCAGCCTTCTCTTACTAAAACACAATCTGTATACTTTATTTTTTGTTTTTTAAAAAGTTTTTTCTTTGAAAAAGTCAACTATCAATGTCATATTCCATCAGGATTAATATGCTGAACGATATTTACATCTCCAACTACCAGGTCACGATCCCTATTATATGTTGAAATTAGAATGATAAATTATCATATGCTTTGCATATCAGAGTTGGTATCACCTTTCCCATAGGGAATGCTGCCTGAAGTTAACATATTCCCAAAGGTAAAATGCACATTCTCTGAAATGCATTTTATTACGACAATGTATGTATTTACTCATAAAAATAATAGACAAAGACAGTTCTACACTGACTCTCAAACTGTGGGTTTAAAATTTCAGGTTAAAATCAACCATTTGCTTTGTAGAGGGAGAAGAGTTCTGCTAGTGTTGAGAATTAAAGGATCTCTTGGAATTAGAAACAGTGATACTGTTTCATTTTGAAATGGCCTTTGCCTTTTTATGACTGATTTTAATTCTGGATTTCATCTTGCCAACTACTATCCTGTTTAAACACTGCTGACAGCTAAAAGGAATTTCTGATGAAACTAAAGTGGTCCAGTGGTAAGTTACATATGCATCCTACTTTGAACAATCCCAGCCAAATTGGAGAAATGTGCTACTACACTCTTAATAACTAATGCAATAAAACCTTCCAATTTCATGTTTTACTTTTTGCTTTAATCAACTAAGAGTAGGCTTCTGGGAAATATTCACTTTAACCCATGTTTTGACTTTATAATACTGTTTACCAAGGTGGTGAAGTAGGCAAAGCTTGGGGTAAAAAAGGCATTTTCTCTACAGGCTCATTGCTATGTTGAGAGGGGCAGCTAATGTTATGAGTGTGGGCAGGTTCATTGGAGATGCAATGACAGGATGTGCTATGTTCACTGGAGCAGTGACGGGTAGGGAGGTTGACAGGGGTAGTGAGTGTTAAAGAAGAAGTCATGGATAATGGGCTGGTTATAGTTACAGGATGCCCTATGTTCATTGGGCTGCTTATGTTAACTGCACTTGAAACATTTACTGGACTTCTCATGCTCATTGCAGCTGCTACTAAGCCTGGGTTTGACATAATCCCGGATGACACAGAGGATGTTGTATTGAATGGAGTAGTGAGTGTCACAGGTGTCGTTGCGGCCGTGGAGGTTTGGCACAGGTTAGCAGCTTCTTTCTTCCTTGCTTTGACAGCTTCTTCCCACAGTCTCAGTGTTTCCACGTGTTTCCCTGGCCAGCTTGTCACGTGCTGCTGCTGCTGCTTCTGGCTGCTGGTCTCTTCACTCATGCATGCTTTACTGAAGCCTTGTTTGCATGTATTACAGTTGATACTTTGACTTTGTCCGTGTGTCTTTAAGTGGCTGGTGATATATGCCACACTCAGGAGCTTCCCACAGATGTTGCATGACACCTTGCCTTCGTGGTGCACCATGTGTGTCCTCAGTCTGTCTTTGGTGGCAAAGGCAGCAGTGCATGTTTGGCACTTGAAAGGTCTTTCTGTTGAATGGACATATTTTACATGACAGCCTAAATGGTCAGGCCTGGAGAAGCCTTTCCTACAAACATTGCAAGTATAGGGTTTGGTGATGCCTCCTTCGTGAGACCTCACATGGTAAGTCATCCGGTCCTTCATTTAGAAGTGCTGATTGCAAGTAGGACACTCAAAGGGCTTTTCGTCTGAGTGGGAGAGCTTGTGCCAATTGTGGTGGTACACATCTTGGTAGGCCTTCCCACACATCTCACAAGCATGGTACTTCTTGACAGGCTTACTAGGTTTCTTGACAGACTGGGTCACAGGCATAGCTGTGGTGCTGGCACTACTACTGGGGTTGGTGCCAGAGGATGATGTAGTGACTGTTGATAACATGCCTGCAATGGTTGAGACCAACGAAGTTCGGGTGCTGTCCCCAGCGATGGTGGAGATCAGGGGAACCACCGTGGTGGGGGTTTTCTTTGGCCGGGACACCGACTTGATCCCTTTTTAGCAGGACTCATGGGGCCTCAGGTGATAGCTGTCCCTGAAAGCTTTACTGCAGTGAGTGCACACAAATGAAGTTTGGGGTTTTTCTTTTTTAATTCCAATGGCATCTTTTAAAGTCTCTGGTGCAGCCTGAGGTTTCTGAGTTATTAGTATGGGAAGCAATGGTTTCTGGTCAGGGGGCTCCACAGTACAACTCAGGAGAGGCAGCAGGCTATTCTGTGCTGCCTGCTGTTGGTGATGGGAGGCTTCATGGGCCTGGAATAGGAACACAATCCAGTTGGACTCCATGGCTGCTGTGGCCGACCCCCCCACCCCCCTTTCCAGTTCCCCCGCTCGGGGAGCCTGCTGAACGGGAGGAGGCAACAAGAAAGTGGTGGTGGTGGCAGCAGCAGTGGCAGCAGCGGCTCCTCAACATGGCAACCCTGAGTGGGGCTGCTTCCGGTCTAAATTATAATTTTAATGAGAAGTATATAATTTATGAAATTAAGTGAAGTTGTCAAAGTTCGCATTTTATCTAATGAATTGATTGTAAAATCAATTATTTCTTGTGTCTTCAAATAAAACTTGTACTGTGCTTCAAAATGCTACCAAAAATCGAATTAAAAATGTTTATTTTTATATACAAAACAGGCAGTCTATAGTCCACAATATGCTTTTGGGTTGGATTTCAAGATTGTTTTATTCCAAAATAAACAATTTTAATTCCATTTTTGAGTGTTTGAAGTATGCTGATGAATTATCATAGTTGGCTTTGTTCAACAACGTCATTAGAAACTTACTAGGACAAAATGTTGGGAAAAATAGAAAATATGAAAAGACTGTACATATCTAATATTACAAGTGTTTTCAAGTGTTTACAGCAATTGGCGTTAGATGTGATTTATTTCGTTGTAAAAATTTTTAAATCCATGCATTGTTTAAATGTTATACATATAAAATTCTTTTTTTTCATGGTCAGCCCATTTATTTCTTTTTTTTTTTTTTCTTTTTTGGTTCCATTTAAGAGCTGATTACAATGAGCATGATCTAGGTGCCTACAAATGCTAAAAGCTGAAAATAGCTATCTATTTGTAGATAGAGGTGGATTTGTAAGCTCACCACTTTTTTTTATAGAAGTCATCTTTTGAAACCAGAACTACATAGATAAATTTGTATTTCCAGTTTATAGAATCTTGAGTAAACTTTTCATTTGAATTTTCAGTTACGTGGTGTGAGAATCTCATTAAGAAGATTTTAGCACTGAAAAAAGTGTTTAGAGTTTAACAAAGCTCTAACTTGTTAAATATTCTGTTATTTTGGGGACTTTAAAGAATTCAGTACTTGTAGATTTAAAGCATTTCTTGACACCATGAGAATACATTTTTTTAATTAAATGTGTATTTAGGCTGAATTCTAGATTTTCTCATAGGGTTTCTTTCACATTCATAAGTTACTGTCAGACTTATCCCATTTCCAATGTTCTTTTTCTTGATATTCAAAGTTTTGCAAAGTCTCTATCTGTCTATTCTCAATGTCTGTCTTTGTGGCATAATCTGTAAATTTTGTTTTTGCAATATTCGGGGAGTGTAACTTGCCTAGTTTCTGTGGTATGTGTCTTCAGTTGAGTTCCATGCAGCAGGTGGTCCGAGAGAAAGATGCGTGCTTTGAGACACAAGTTCATCTTCATGAGGATGAGCTTCTTCAGTTAGTAACCCAGGCAGATGTGGAAACAGAGATGCAACAGGTGTGTTGCTAATACTTGCCAGAATGACTGTACATTTGGGTTACCTTTGGTGAAATCACCACAGCCACCTTGAAGCCACTGCCCTTCCCTGCTGCTCTGCACTTGGTCTTTGTGTGCCCCTCATTGGCTTTTGTTTTTTGGTGGGGGTGCCTTTGTCTTCTGTTGTGTATTAATCCTTTATTTTTCTTATCCTTACCTTGCCTTTCATAACTCTATAATCAAATCATTATTATTCATAAGCTGAGTTTACCTGGCAAATGTAGTCAGAGATTGATTTCTCCTTAGTGTTCTGATTGCAGCAGCCTTCGCACATTAAAAACTTGACCGAAAAATTCAAACCACTGAAGTCAGTTTTAAGCCTCCCAAACATTAGCATAGAGAAATTTTTAAGCCATAAAGACGAATATTAGGTCAGTAATCATTTATCTTAGAAAATCATTGAATGGATTTTAAAAACTGGCTTTATCATCTATTTCATCATCTACTAACTACTGGCTTCATTGTCTACTAACTCCATGGTGTTCGTTTTTGTTTAATGTGTAGTGCAAGGCAGTACTTAAAGGCTCTCCAATGGCATTTAATGTTTGCTCTGCCCAATCGTTTTGGCAGGAAAACTTCTAAGCAATCCTTCAGAATGCACCACTAAGTTTCAATGTATATCACTTTACATAGAATATTATTAATTGTATATGTGTCATTGATTTATTTGTCCAGCAAGAGTTTTTCAAGTGCCTGCCCTTTGCATGAAACTACAGGAGAAATGGTTCCTGCCTACAGAGAGTGTTCTCTTTGGGAGTTAAGATCTACATGTACCTATTGCGTTTAGGTGCAGGACATTAACTGTTACTTCTAAAAGTGACTCTGTATTGTGTTCCTCCGGTTATTAAAAAGGCCCTCTAATTCAGGGACTGGCCTGTGTCTGTGTGTGGGTGTTATGGAAAAGACATCTTTGGAGATTCTTTGGTGCTGCTGGATGGGGAGCATGGCGTTCGGGTGCCTCATTCTTTAGTCTACCATCTTCCATATCCCAGAATTGAAGTACACAGATTCCTGTGGCACTTTGAAAGGTAAGTAGAAATAACGTTCAGTTGTTAGCACATTTTGTCCAAAGTATTTTATTTTTTTTTCTCAGAAGTTGAAGGTGCTGCAGAGAAAGCTTGAAGAACATGAGGAAACTCTCTTGGGCCAGGCTCAGGTCATGGACTTGCTTCAACTGGAGCTGACAGCTGCTGAACAGAAAAACCAGGTACCCTTCCTTGGGAGCATTTGTTTCCACTTTAATTTTCTGGGCAGCATAACAATAGCCTTTGAAGAATCGATGCAATTTATTCATATCCTGTGCTTCATGGGTGGTGAGAGCATGATGAGCAAAACAAATATAACTAAAAGGAAAAAAAATACAACAACAACAAAAGCATAACTCTTGTCCTCACAGAACATATTTGTTATTGTTGCTGTTTTCCTTTGATGTTTTAAATCTAGGATCTTACTTTCTCTAGAATGCCTTTTTTCCTCAACTAAGCTTCTTCCCTATGGAATTTATTTCCAAATGAGAGAGAAATTAAAAAATAATTACACAAATAAATGTGAATGCAAACTGTCAAAAGGGGTCAAAAAGCAAAAATACAGACTCACACAGTTGTAAATTTGGTCCCGGGTGCCTAAGGCCATGCTTCATCCTAGAGAGGCGCTGTGTTTACTGAAAGAAAAGCAATGTTATCTAGGTTTATGAACCTTTGCCATTTTCCCTAAATTCTGTCTCAGCAGTAACAGCAGATGGAAGCTTAGTGTAGTACTTTAAGGAACACCGTGGAAACAGAAAGACAGGAGTCCAAGATTCAGATGGAAAAGATGGAACTGGAAGTGGCAGAGAAAAAATTATCCTTGCATAGTCTACAAGAAAAAATGCAGCATCTTATGGAAGAGTTTAAGCAAGCAGGCAATGTTCGGGCTGAGCTGGAGTCTAAGTACAGTGCTTTGGGACACAAGCACAAAGCAGACATGGAAGAGAAGACCACTTGCGTTTTGAATCTTCAAAAAACTGAACAGGAGCTGTAGTCTGTCTGTGATGCTCTCAAGGATCAAAATTCACAGCTTCTCCAAGAGAAGAGTGAATAAGCAGAGCAGTTTGCCCAGGCCATTCAGCAGCTGGAAGGTCAGTGTGTGCTGTTGAAGCCCAGGTCTTAGTGCCTGAGTGGCCCGTGATTCTTCTTTGTAGGGATCTGTTGACAGCATGTGATCAGTTTTGTCAGTAGGATGAAAAAAGGCCTCTCTCTTTTAAAATACTTACAGATTATTCATTTCTTTATTTACATTGGAAAGTTAGATTTTTTTTTGTTATATAAAGCAAAGGAGGTAAGGAGAGAAAGATATTCTGACCATTGGTTCACTCTCCAAGTGGCTCCAAAGGCTGGCGCTGAGACAATCTGAAGCCAGGAGCCTGGAGTTTCTTCCAGGTCTTCCATGTTGGTGCAGTGTGGTAAGATTTTAGACCATCCTCTGCTATTTTTACAGGCTACAACCATAGAACTGGATGGGAAGTGGAGCAGCTGGGACACAACCCAGCACCCAGTTGTGATCCTGGCACTTGAAGGGGAGGATTAGTGAATTGAGCCATCACACCAGGCCCAAGAAAGGCCTCTTGGGGTGGTTTTTTGGCTTGGTGGGTAAGATACCCATGTTCCATATTGGAATTCCTTGGTTTAATAACTGGTTCCACATTTGACATCAGCTTCCTGTTCTGGCAGCATGTGGGAGACCTGGATTGAGTACCTGGCTGTCATTTTTGGTTCTTCTTGCGTACTGTTGTAGGCATTTGGGTCGTAGGTCTGTGGAGGGAAACCTTCTGTCTGGTTTTAAAATTAAAGGGAAAAAAGGCATTGGAAAGAAGAAAGGCATGTCTTCTCAATGCTTCGTTGCATGTTTCTTCCTTCTGATTACAGTTATATATCTTCGTATTTATCATAGTACGGAGTACTAGTGATAGTTTTATTCCAGATGTCACATATAATCCCATGTGACACATGACTCTGGTCTGAGAGTTCCATGACTGAATAGAATTTGAATTTGTAAAATACTTGGGCCAGGTCTGAGTGTGTAGTTATGGAGTCTTACCTGCCTGGAGTCATCCTAAATCTGAAAATGGATCTCAGTGCTTAGAAAATCTTTGTTTAAAGAAAACTTTATTCTTTTAAAAAATACAAAAGCAGTTTATTTTTAAATATATCATCTTAGAGTTATACATGCTTCTAAAGATAACAAACACTTCAGTAGTTTATAAATTAAAAAGTGCAGCTGCCTCAAATGCCAGTACTCCACTCGTCAAATAATAATCTCTGCCAATAGATAGGATATACCTAAAGGAACAATTTTAGAAAGAACTGAGTTGAAAATTTGTGTATCACAGAATTAAACATTCACCTCAAGGTCTCCGTGACCAGATGTGCCTGAGCATGCTGTCCTTTTAACTGAACCTTCTTCATGTTTAAAACCACATTGTGGAAATGTGGTATGGAACTGAAGGAAATAAAGTAAAAACCACTGAAGTAGTTCTCCAAGGAGAAAAGGAAAGATGGTTATTAAAAATCCAAGCCTATATAATTTACTTCTTATTGAAGTGTCCTTCGGTTCCTGAGAACACTGAAAAAGTTAAAATAAACATGTTGTGTGCACATTTGGGACTTTGGTTAAGGCACCTGCTTGGGACACCAAATCTCACATTAGAGTGCCTGGGTTTGAGTGCTTTCTCTGCTTCCATTTCCAAAATGTGGCTGAAGCTTAATGCTCACCCCAGGAGACCAGTGATGGAATACTTTGTGTCCCTGCATTCAGATGAGAGCCCCAATTTAGTCCTAGACTTCTTACTTCAGTTTTGCCTTGCTGTGGCTATTTCAGACATCTTGGGAATGAACCAGGGAACTGCCTGTCACTATCTCTCTGCTTCTCAGATAAATAGCCTTTTAAAAATGTTTGAAATGTCATGGGTATCATTTTATTTTATTTTATTATTTATTTATATATTCATTTTTATTAATTGTATTGCATTATGTGACACAGTGTTATATGCACTGGAATTCCTCCCAGCCCTCCCTGAACCCTCTCCCCATGGTGAATTTCACCACCTCATTGCATTAGTACAGTTCAAATTCAGTTGAGGTTCTTTCATTGCAAGCATCTACAAAGAAGAGTCCAGCATCTTATTATCCTAGTGAGTTCAACGATTTCTTGGTGAGACCATCTCTGGTCTGAAGGTAAAGCCTGCAAAGGATTGTCCCAATCAATTAAAAGCCCCAACATAACATCAACAACAATTTGCAACATTATAACATTAATTCACATGGTATTAATTAAGCAATATGTTAATAGGAAAATGCATGTTCTCAACTGCATCCTGTGACTTCTTCATAGACATTTCAGTTTTGCTATCTATTCAGCCGGGTTCTACACAGCTCAAAATGGCTATAGATTACTGTTCAGCTGTCTCGTGTCTATTTTCATTTTAGTATTTAGCTGTTTATAGTGTTGAAGCATAATTTTTTTAAAGATTTATTTTTATTATTTTTTTTTTATTGGAAAGGCAGATATACAGAGAGAAGGAGAGACAGAGAGGAAGATCTTCCGTCCGATGATTCACTCCCCAAGTGAGCGCAATGGCCAATACTATGCCAATCCGAAGCCAGGAGCCTCTTCCGGGTCTCCCAAGTGGGTGCAGGGTCCCAAAGCCTTGGGCCGTCCTCGACTGCTTTTCCGGCCCACAGGCAGGGAGCTGGAAGGGAAGCGAGGCTGCCGGGATAGAACCAGCGCCCATATGGGATCCTGGGCGTGCAAGGCGAGGACCTTAACCACTTGCGCCCTCGCCCCTGGCCCTTGAAGCATAATTTTGCCGAACTTGGTTGTTTTTTGGATGGTCTGAGCTGGCTTATAACTCTAGCAAGACATATGTTATCAGTTTAGGTACAGAAAAAAAATTTTTTTTGGAGGGGTGTGAAGAGAAATCCCCAATACCCATATACACATAAATTTCTAAGACACCCTCTTATATCCAAATATTTTTGTCATAGAAATGGCTGAAATGTAACCATAAAAGTAGTTTGTATTAAGTTATTTGAATTTATCTAAAAAATGAGGCAAATCAAAAGGTGTAAATCTAAGCAAGAATTACAATTAACTTTGCTAATGTGATTTTAATCACTGTTAAGGACTATCAGAATATTGCTGTGTTAGGGTTTTCCAATAACCCAAATGTTTCACAGATCCATCGCTTTTTATCATTTTAAAATGTGTTACATTAAGGAAATGGCTTAAAGTCATGAGGTTCTGTAGTAATATCGTAGATGAGATTAAAAGCTAGCACATTCTCTAAAAGATGACAAACAGTGCTATCAGATATATATATCATTTGTAATTACTTATTAATATTTCTGTTGTTAAGGTCGATGCTTCAGAAGATGAATCACAAAAGAAGGGCAAAAAAGACTCCAAAGGTAAAAATATTGTATTATATAAAGTAAGATGTGAAGAATTGTAAGTCCCCACTATATTATTATGAACAAATTGAAAACATTCCCATATACATAAATAACTTGTTAGATGGTCATCAGAGAAGATAAAAGTACACTGTCATGGAAAAATTAATTTGGAAGGTTACCATTATATTGTCATAAGAGATTCTGTTTCAGCTATATCAGTGTCAAAGATACTATGCCACAATTGAATACTATTTGGCATAGTGATTTTTTTTTAGGATAGTTTATTTGAAAGGCTAAGTTATCAGAGAGAAAGAGTGAGATTTTCTATCCACTGGCGCTTGCTGCAAATAGCCAAAATGGCCAGAATGGGATGATTTAGAGTCAGGGGCTTCTTCTGGGTCTCGGACATGGGTGTAGCTTCCCCAAGGCTTGGTTTGATTTCCACTGCTTTCCCAGGTACATTAGCATGGAACTGGAACAGAAGTGGAGCAGCCAAGACTCCAATGAACAGCCATGGCAACAGCAGCACCAAAATTCTTTAATTAAAAAAATCATTTTTAAAATTTGCATAACATAAGCTCATTTCTTATTTTTCACAGTACAGATACAGAAGCACAGGGGATTCTCAGTTCACCCTGCTTTTAGCCTCCCTGATTACAATCTAACTAGTTTTCCTCAAGTTTTTGCAGTGGGATAATCATTCATTTCACCCTTACAAGCTTAACTTTCTGATGTAAATATAACATGACATTACAAGTATAGGAAAAGGAATAAAATAGTGTAATGTAAAAGTATGATTAAAAATAAGCCTGGAAATCCTACTATGGCTTGGGATTAAGACACATACTGCATACATCCATTATTTCCTAGAATGCTCCCTAGTAGAACCTCCCTAGTAGAGTTTATATCTTTCGTGCCCTTTGTATTGGTCATTGCATATCAGAAAGAACATACAATATTTATTTTGGGGGGAATGGGCTTATTCCACTAAGCATTATTGGTTTCCAGCTGAGTCCATTTTGTAGCAAACAGTAAGGTTGTATTTTTTCAAATGGCTAAATAGTAATGGAGTAAATATACCACATTTTCTTTTCTATTTTTTTCTTTTTTTTTAAATATTTATTTATTTGTTGAAAAGTCAGATATACAGAGAGGAGGAGAGACAGAGAAGAAGATGTTCCATCTGATGATTCACTCCCCGAGTGAGCGCAATGTCCAATGTATGCTGATCCAATGCCAGGATCCAGGAACTTCTTCCAGGTATCCCACATGGGGGTAGGGTCCCAAAGATTTGGGCTGTCCTCCACTGCTTTCCCAGGCCACAATCAGGGAGCTGGATGGGAAGTGGAGGTGCTGGGACTAGAACCAGTGCCCATATGGGATCCTGGCGCATTCAAGGCGAGGACTTTAGCTGCTAGGCCACACCACCAGGCCCACCACATTTTCTTTATGCATTCATTTGTTGATGGAAATCTTGGCTAGTTCCATTCCTTAGTGTTGTACATTGTGCTGCTATAAACATAGTGATGCAGTTAAGGCATCACTTTTCTAAGAAAAATGACATGGTTTTCCACAATTTGATGTCCTCTTATATTTCTTTCTTTAATATTCTTTAGTTTTCATCATAGAGATCATCACGACCTTTGTTTGGTATATTCTAATGTACTCAAGTTTTTTTTTTGTATGTTTTTTTTTTTGTTTGCCACTGTTGTGAATAGAACTGATTTTACAAGTTCTCTCACAACCATAGAATTGTTTGTGTATACTATGACCATTGATTTATGTGTGTTGGTTTTCTATCCTGTGACTTTGCCAAACTCTCTAATGAGTTCCAGGAGGATCCTAGTTGAGTCTTTTGGTTCCTCTGCAAGAATCATGCCATCTGAAAACAGGAATAATTTGACTTTCTCCTTTCCAATTTGCATTGCTTTTATTTCTTTGTCTAGCACAATTGCTCTGGCTAGTACTTCTAGTACTACGTTGAATAGCTGTGATGAGAGTGGGCATCCTTATTTAGTTTCTAACATTGAAGGAAATTCCTTCAGGCCTGATTTGCTCCAAGTTTTTAATGTAAAGGAAATTGAATTTCTCCAACTCTACATCTGCATCTGTTGAGTTAAGCATGTGGTTTTTCCTCTTCAGTTTGTTGATGAGATATATCACATTTATTGCTTTGCATATCATACCTGCAAACCAGGGGAAGTCCCACCTGGTTTGGGAAGATGCTCTTGTCATGTGTTGTTGGATTGTGTTGGCTAATATTTTGTTAAGGATTTTTGCATTTGCATTTATCAGGAATATTTATCAGGCCTATAGTTCTCTTTCTCTGTTGAATCTTTTTTTTTTTTCTGTATAGGAATTAAGATGATGTTGGCCTCATAGACGAAACTTGGAAGGATTATCCCACCTTCTACTGTTTTGAATAATTTTTGAAAATATTGGAGTTAGTTCTTGAAACGTTCACTAGAATTGAGCAGTAAAGCAATTTAGTCCCAGACTTATTTATTGGAAAAATCTTTATTACTTATTCCATCTCTGTCCTAGTTATTGGTCTATTTAGTTCTCCAATGTCTTCATGGTTCATGTTTGATAAATTGTGTAGAAAATTTTATGCTTCTGGACTTTTCAATTTATTGGCATATCTTAAGGTCTTGGTAGAAGCATTTACGGTAAAACCTGCTTACCTCATATTTCTTGGCTTAGAACATTTGTTGTTAATTTGAAGTCCCATAAATGCTTATTGATAAATGTTGTAAAAAGGAACATAATAAATAGTTATTTGATGGTTACCACTTCTAATTGAGTGTTAAGTCTCTGATGAACACAGAAGGCAGGATAGGGATACAAACCGGGCTCCTAAATCTATATTGTAAAATACGGGAAACTTGTTCACTTTATTTAAAAAGGGTTCATGCCTATCTTGCAATTAAAATGCACTCATTCCACCCTCCAGTGACATAAGGACCTCCACCTAGGCCCACGTCTTTAAAGACAATAGCATTGCCAACCTGATGACCCAGCTTTGACAGATGGAACCCTAGGAGTTCTACAAAATGAGACATTCAGCCCAGCATAAGAGTAAGTGAAGTAGATGATCAAAGGAAACTGCTAAAGAGAAAGTCAGGGGTAACTCGAATGCACTACAAGGATACACCAGTGTGAAAACCATTCATGCCATGGAACATGACTGTTACTCCAAAACTTATGTTGGCATTTATTGCCCAAAATGATGAAAACTTCATGTGACACTGGTGTGATGTGATCTTTCACAGGTGACTGAGATATTAGATAAGATCATCGGATGCCCTTGACTGAATACCAGTGACTTCATATGAAGAGAGCTAAAACAAAGAAATGCATGTTTTTCCAGTCTCCTGCCATATGATTACCTGTAAGGCTGAGGCCTTCACCAGGTGTGGTCCCTGGAATTTTTGTAACTGTGAGCTAAACAAACCTCCCAGGAGACTAAAACAAGACCACAGCTGACTCAGGCACTCCAGCACACACCTCACCACAGAGATGCCAATTTGAGCAGCAATTCAAGCACCAGTTCACTTGCAGAAGAGCTATTGAAGCTGGGAAAGAGACTAGTGTCTTACTTTATCATGGTTAGGTCTTGCTAAAGAAGGTCACAATGAGTTGCCTATGCCACCACCAGGGAACTGCCTGGTCCACGAGGTAGGAAGCAGCATGGCCACTTCCTGGGAGCAGCTTTCCTTCAAGGCCCAGCTTGAACAGGGAGCCATGTGGTCCATGAGACAGAAGGCAGCATGACACCATGCAAGGAGCAGCCCTGCCCACAAAGCCCAGCTTGACAAGGGACATGTCTGGCGCAAAGGCAGGATGGAGGATGGCACCTTGCTGGGAGTAGCCCTGGCAACAAAGCCCAGCTTGATGAGGAAGCTGACTGACTGACAATGCAGGACGCAGCATGTCATCTTTGCTGGGAGTAGCCTTGCCTTCAAGCCTGGGTTGACCAGCGGGCAGCCTGGCCCACAAGGCAGGAGGCAGCATGGCCCATTGCCAGGAGAGCTTGACTGCAAGTCACAGGTTAACCACAGAGCAGACTGGCCCACGATGCAGGAGGCAGCAAAGCCCATTGCTGGGAGTACCTTGTATGCAAGGCCCAGCCTTACCAGGAAACTGCCTGGACCATGATGCAGGAGCCAGCATGGCACCTTACTTTGAGGAGCCCTACCTGTAAGGCCCAGCTTGACCAGGGAGCCACATGGCCCACAAGGCAGGAGGAAGCATGGCCCCTTGCTGGGAGCATCTTGCCCACCAGGCACAGGTTCATCAGGGAACAGCCTGGCCAAAGAGGCGGGAGGCAGCAAGATGCCAGGCTGGGAGCAGCTCTTCCTGCAAAGCATGGTTTGACTAGGGAGTCAGCAGTCCCACAAGGCAGGAAGCATCATGCAGGCTGGGAGCAGCCCTGCCTGCAAGACCCAGCTTGACCAGGGAGCCTCGCCAATAAGTTAAAAGGCACAATGGCCATTTGCTGGAAACAGCCCTGCCCACAAGAACCCAACTTGATGTGGAGGATCCAGTACTTTAGCACGGATTCCCTTACCATCATTTCTTGCAAATGTTGTTCCCATACTTCTTTGCCATTTTGCAGGTTGTTTAGTTTTCAGAATCTGCTCATATCAGAGTTTCAAAGCAGTGAAGCTTATTTGTTTTTTTTTTTTTTCCCACAGCTTAGCTCTGCTAGAGAATTAGAAAAATTACTTACATTCCAAGTCCTTCCTGGAACCTCCCCAGGGTTTGCTGTGTGTATAATTAGTGCTTTATACAGCTGTAAAACCTAGCAGTATACTAAATTCAATCCATATTCAGAATGCCCTCTGTCACTTTTTCACCGGTTTTTAGTTTTTTCAGTAGTTGTTTTGACATGCTCCTGCTAGCCTGTGTTTTGGTTCTTTCCTCTGGAATGGAGCATCTTTTAAAAGACCAAGGATGAGGGAGCTGGTACAAATACCAGTTCTGAATGACTTGATGACACAGAAACTTGCATTCTAAACATTCTGGTTTAAGTGACTTGATATTAGAGGCCAAAGCCCGTGGAATATTACTGGAAATATATGCAATGTAATTCATCGGGTACTTTGGTACAATTTAATAAAGAGGAGATGGGTATGAATGATGATCACAGAAACCCTGAATCAAGTGTCTTGGTGGATAAAGTGATGATCCTCAAGTGAAGTTGAAAGAGTTTTATTTTGAGCAGGGAAATATTGACATGGCATCAGAGGCTGAGTATGTGGCCCATAATGACTGAAGCTTTTCTTTTGCCTGCTGCCTCCTCAATCTATGTGTAGCCAGAACTATGGTCAAGAACTCTGGAAATAGAAAAGGGAAGGAAAATCTGCTGCTACATGTGTGCTTTTTTTGCAGAGGGGGGAAATGAAAATATTATTTTAGATTGGAAATGTGGAATGCCAGATTGCTAGCTTTATTGTCTTGATTATAGGACTGTTACTGAAACAGCTTAAGATTTTGATTTTCAAAGCATGACACTTTGTTTACTCCCACGCAGAGCAGTACATCCAGTGCCCAGAGCATGAGTTCCCAAACAGCAAGAAAAGTAGCTACCTCCCCAATTAGTGCCCTTCCTGGCCTTTGAGGATTCCCTTGGGTTGGCCTGACCTGTATGGCTCATGAGTGAGGTAATCATGGATATTTTGGTACCTCCAAATATTTGATTCTGGATTTAGTATTACTTTAGCACCTTTTGTTAAAAAAAAATAGTTTGTAAAGTACTTGAAAAACATGTCCCATTATACACTTCAGCGGTATACGAATGAGTTTGTAAACACATGTATATGGCACTAACTGACAACATATTTGTGGCATTAAATATTATGTAAAATGATTATGTCAAGCTTGTTAGCAGACTCACAATAATTTCCTTCAGGTATTGTAATTATTCCAGTTTTTTTCTTCTTCTTCTTCTTAGAATTGTTCTGGCTAGTTTTGGTCTTCTGTGATTTGATATGAGTTTTAGGATATTTTACCCTAAATTTTCTAAAAATGAAATCAATAAGATTTTTCTTCCATCCTCCCTCCTTCCTTTCCTATCTCCATTTATTCTTTCTTCCTTCCTCCCTTCTTTCTTTCTTTCCTTCCCTCGGCTTTCTCTCTTCCTCTCTTTCTCCCTTCCTTCTTTCATTACTTCTACCATCATTCACTATTTGGTGATTAGAATTTTGATAGATATTGGATTGAATTTAGATAACATGGGCATTATAAAACATTTTTCTTCCAACCTATGAGTAACAAATATCTCTCCCTCCTTAATGCTGCCTTTCATTAGTGCTTAGCAAGTTTCATTATAGGTATCTTTCACTTAATTAGTTACATTCACTTTTTAAAAAACTTTTGTTTAAGGTTTATTTTTATTGGTCAGATTTACAAAAAGAAGAAGAAGAAAAAAGATAAAAGATACTCCCAAATGGCCACAACAGCTAGAGCTGAGCCAATCCAAAGCCAGAAGCCAGGAGATTCTCCCAGGGATTCCACACAGGTGCAAGGTTCCAAGGCACTGGGCCACTATAGTGGCAGTAGGACATTCTCTTAGGCCATAAGCAGGGAGTTGGATGGCCCTAAAAGATGTACAATTAATTTAAGAGTCAGATTTAACAGAGTGAGAGGGTATAACTGAGAGAGCAGGTTATCTTCTACCCATCAGATAATTCCTGAAATGGCCATAAATGGCTGGGGCTGTGACAGGGGCTAGCGCTGGGACTGGGACTGTGCCTAGTGCTAAGGCTGGGGCTGGGGCTGGGTCAGGCTAAAGCCAGGAGTCAGGAGATTCTGGGTCTCTCGCATAGATAAAAAGAGCCCAAACACCTGTGCCATCCTCCTTTGGTGTACCAGATCATTTTCAGGGAGCTTGCTTGAAACAGCCAGGAAAGAACTGGCACCAAATAGGATGTTTTGTCACAGACAGAGCTGTTACTTGCTGTGCCACAACATCAACTGGTTTATCATTTCCAACACACTTTTGGTAGAGTTTAGGAAGAAAGTTGGATAGAATAACAATGACAGCCTCACTGGTATGAAGCCATAACCAGCTCTAATCCCATTATTAATGCTCCAGGAATTCCAGACGAAGGTCTTGAACCAGCTGGAATGGAAAAGCATGGATACAAGAACTTCCTAATACTCAAATTTTGATAACAGGTCATATAAGGTGTTTCTTCTAATGTACACTGACTATTAGTAGCTTGCTAGAAGAACACATTATGTATTGATTGACCCCACTTGCATGCAAGCATGTAAAGCACATTTTTTTCAGACCCTCCTTCCTTATGCCTCTGTTACCCTTAGTTTTTAAAGATCTTTTGCTGTTAATAAACTATGGCTATTGACCATCCTTCAGTAGCCTGCATGTATGATTACCAGCTCTATGCACAAAATACCTCATTGCTAGACAGTGAACAATTGGGGCCCATAAGTAAGGACTTGAAAACACGACTACAAAGTACAATGGAGACCCCCATAGAAGGAAGTAAGTGGGAATAATGGGTCAGAATCATCATAGAGCCCATTCTTTTAGGTCCACTGCATCACTTTGTAATGAAAAGTAGACCAAAGGTAACTAGGGAAAACCTGTGTTGTTTAGAGGTTATTTGTGAATATAACACTTGGTTCCTGAATGAAGGGATACTAGAAGCTGAAGTCAGGGATCATGTCCAGAAAAATGTTGAAAAGGCCTGAATGAAAAGACGTTTTTGATTTTTTTTGATTGCATTGATTGCATGGGCTTTCATTGAAGCTGTTCTTATAATTTTATAAGGAGTAGACAAAGAAAAGTTCCACTGAAAAAGCTCAGATTCACTTCATGACTAAGAGTTAGATGATGAAACTATGGAGAAGCTTAAAAATGCGGGTAAAAAATTCCAATTGTTAATACCTTTCCTTCTGCACACCCACTTGCTGACAGACCTCTTTATTCTTTGCCTCATACTACAGATAGGAGGATGAGAAGTGGGACCCATGAGAGATTCCCTTAATATGGGATGATACTATAATGCTGTTAAAATTTTTTCTCATACTACAGGTGAGGAAGATGCAGAAGTGGAACCCATGAAAGACTCCCCTAACAGGAGATGCCATCATAATGCAGCTTAAAAATTACCTAATACTACAGATGAATAAGATAGAAAAAAGAAACTCATGATAAACTCCTCTAATATGAGATGCTGCTGTAATGAAACTAAAACTAAGAAAGGAACTTAAACTTTCTGTTAATAGTGGAAACTTGGGGCCTTTCAGAATTTCCTAGTGAAGATGACATAGAACAACAGTTAAAGGGAAGAGAAGTGTAAAAAGAAAAAATAAGAATAAAAATAAATAAATAAACACTCAAGTGGAAAAAATACAATATAAATAGGAAAAAGGAATACTTAATTACCAGCTTTTACTGCCTTACCAAAGATAAATATTCTCAAAGATTTTATTCTGATCAGTTGTGGCAAATGGATATTCTTCATTTATCTATTTTCCCTAGACAGCCATTGTAATGAGTTGATTTAATGTGCTACTTTTTTTAAACAAATATTTATTTTTATTCTTATTGCAAAGTCAGATATACAGAGAGCAGGATAGACAGAGAGGATAGACAGAGTTGTTGTCTATATATATATATAGACAATAAGTATTTGGACAATTTGGGTTACTTTAAAAGTACTATCAAGATGCCAAGTGGTGAAAATTTTCTTAGGTAAAAAGAAGCTGTAGATGTCCAAAGGTTAAAAAAGTCTTTTGTGTTGTCAAATGTAATTATTATTTTATTTCAAAAAATGCCCAGAAACCTAAAAGTTAATCTTTCTATAAAACTGTATGTGTGCTAAAATACCATTTGGAGTAAACAGCTACCTCTTGTTAATTAATGATTTTCAGAGTTTCAGCCACAACTATTTGAAATCAGGTTGTTTAAAATCTTTTTTGTAATCCAGATTTATATTCTAATCTACATATATCTGTATACTGCCTGAAAAAAAAAATCTTACCTAACTAATGTTACTAAGAATTGGAAGTAACTCTTGATTGAAATTTTTAGGCTTCTACTGATCTTAAACTGTTGCTAAAACTAATTTAGTATTCTGCCCTGAACTATGATTGCTAAATCAACACAAAAAAATTTCTAGTTCATGTTAATAAAATCTCTGATAGACGGTTCTTAAAATATTTTAAGTCACAGATACATCTAGAGTTTGCTATACAAACAAGGTAATCATGTTATACTCTCATTACTCACTTCAATGTAGAATTTAGATTAATTGTCTATCTGTGCTCTTGTCTCAAAGTTATAGCAGGCATCAGACCTTTGGCTAAATGTTCTCTAAAGTTGTTATTTGATAATTTTCTCTTAAGATTATTCCTGAGAGTAAGCAACCTAGTAGTTGGGCTTATTCCTTCATTTCTTCTCTACTTTCTTTAAGATTCTGAAGTACTTTCAGGATCTCCAGACCATTTGAAAGTGATGGCTAGCTTTTTTCTTCTGTAATAATGCCTGACCAAATTTAAAAGGCCAGGTAGCCTGAATTATCTCATGGGCGTTACTTTACATCTTTTCTGAATCCCTTTGGGCACAATCTATGAGTTCTGAATTGACTTCAGCTGTTAAATATTCCCTTCTCACATGTTTTTCTATAATGGGAATTCTCTCTTTTAATTACAAACCACAGACAGACATGTAATATTTCAAAACATTCTATCTGTATTGATTCACCTAACATATTACAAGTATTTCCTATAATCTTGAAGGACAAGCTATTATTGAACTTGCCTTATTGCACCATAAAAAGCCACTTGCTAAAAAAAAATGATCGGGTTCTCCCCCAGAGACATTTTAATACTTTTGACAGTTCCAATTTTTAAAAATTACCCTGAAGGAGATGTTTGCCTCCATTGTTGCAAGTGGTTGAATGGTAGATAAGGAACCTATGGCTTGGGTTAATGACTCTATACCTTGGAGATGGGGGGGGGGTCAGAATTTCCATGGTAAGAAAGCAAACACCTTAATATCTCTTGAACTTCATACTCTCCTTCAGAGTTTGGATGTTTACCTTCCAATGTTTACATCTGGCTAAACATATTTGGCTTGCTATCTTACCACTTTCGAAAAACACCTGAATAGTTTTTAGCCTTACCCAAGTCTTCTCTTTCAATATAACGGATCAAAACTACACAAATATAGGAAAGCCTAATCTCCTTCCATACACTGCTTTCTTATAATAAACACTTGTCCACTTTCTTATAGTAATCAACTTGTCTATTGTAATGATTATGGAGTTTAGAGGGAAAATTAATCATGACTTCTCATAGGTATTCTATGTTAATTGGAGCTCTGATGAGAAATTTTCACATTATTCTGAGGATTATAATGATACTCTATGTATTCATTTAATTTCTCCCTCTTAGAATAGGTCATCATTTACATTATGAAATGCATGGACAAATGACCTAGCATGATGGGAGTTTCTTTCCTCCTCACACCCATTTGTTTCATGACAATATTGTTTATGCCAAGCAGACTTAATTAGGAAAATCGGTGCTTCATGACCAAGACTCTGTTGGAAGGGAAACTTCTCTGGTAACATCCATGATGACAGCAGTCACAATATTCATTATAATAGTACCTTATACATTCAAGCCTGTGTCAACCCCGTTTATGTTTTGACTGTTGGATCATTAAGTTTTAATTTCAGTGTCAATGGTATGGACTGCTATGATTATAGACTTTATACCTGTATTAATAATAGCCTGGATTTTTCCAGATAAATTTATAGTCTCCATATGCTCAGCCATACTTCTGTTTGCCTGTGAAACTTAGAATGGCAAAACTACCCAACAGAGAGACTCATGGGATGTGGTCTTCAAAATTTTTTAAAGATTTATTTAAATTTTTTGTAAAGTCAGATGTATAGACTGGAGGAGAGACAGAGAGGAAGATCTTCAATCCATTGACTCATTCCCCAAAGGGTCACAATAGCCTGAGCTGTGCCAGTCTGAAATCAGGGTCTCCCACATTTGTGCAGGGTCCCAAGGATTTGGGCCATTCTTGACTGCTTTCCCAGGCCAAAGCAGGGAGCTGGATGGGAAGTGGACTGCCAGGATTAGAACCTAGTTGGGAGAATCTAGTTGGGAGAGCAGGCTATCAATATCCAACAATAGTCAGATATAGCCTGTGGTTGGAATTTTTCCCATTTCTGCATTAGTGTTACCAAATATAATAGCTCTATCTGTAATTGGAGCATGACTAAGTATATTTGCAGGACCTATGAGGTAACATAAATCCCAAAACTAAACAATTAAAATCTGGAATATTTAATGCCTTTAAAGCCCATTTGCCCGGGGTATCCTTATGAGGGGTTTTCCTAGGATGTTGCCAGTGAATTATAGGGGATAGATCACCAGTCATGGACTCAATTTATCACTTATTCACTATCTGCTGGAGGAGCTGTATTTCTTACTTGTTTATTATTGTTTTTTGTTTGCTTATTTGTTTGTTTCCTTAATAGGATTCTACATCCAGTAAGCTAATGAACACCATGAATTGGACAGCCTTCAGTGATGTAAAACTGTAACCAGCTGCAATCCTGAAAGAAAGTGCCAGAAACTCAAGGTAATTGTCCTGAATCAGTAGGAACAGAAAAAAAAAAATAGGTGCAGAAATTCCCTAATACTCGAAGTTTGATAATAGATAAAAAATGTGCTTCGTCTAGCATATGTTGTTTGATCACATAGTCTAATAATTGACCTCAGTTGCATATAAGCATATAAAGCACATCCTGATTCAGACCCTCCTTTCTTACACCTCTGTTACTCTCATTCTTTAAAAGTCTTGTGCTATTAAACTTTGGCTATTGGCCATCAGTCAGTAATCTGTGTATATGATTATCAGCTCTACACAACAAGTCCATTGCTAATGGACAGCAAGCAGGGAACCATTATTCTTAATACACACATGTACTCATTGTCCCCATATGTCCATTCATGATCACCTCCCATACCTCTCTGTGTGGTGGTCCTCAACCTATGAAGATTGAGTCTGCTGGTGATCGTCAAGATTCCCTATGGCCACTTAGACAGTAAACTAATGATTTCATGCACAAGCAGCCTCAGTACTGGTGCACAGCATTGTAGAAATTTTTGCTACTTTTGTACAATATCTTTCACACAGTGCATAGTATTAAGTACCTGGAATTCATGTAAAAAACTTTGCTTTTGATTTAAATGATAAAGGAAAGAAACAAGGTGAATTATGAAGACCCAATGTCCAAAGACAGAATGCAGTTTGGTACCATTTAAAGTGGTCTTCGCACAAGGTAAATGTTTAAAAAATTATCTATTGATGAAAATATACTAAAATATGTGAGGTGGAAAAAGGATAATTGGAAAATACTTCCAATACTCAAAATATAGAGGACATAATATAATAAATTGCATTAACCCAAAATAATTCAATCACCCTTGACTCTAATAGAGAACCTTTATTTTAATCAGTTCAAAGATGGAATACATTTTCTTCAGGTATGGTGATAGCAGTATAATTTCTTAAGAAATAATATGCAGCAAGAAAGAATATGCAGCATCTGCTAAAGTTATGAAACAAGAATGAAAATTAGATGATCATGCTCTGGGAATCCCTAGTGCAACACACACCTGTTTGTGTGTGTCCAAAAAGTCTCTGAAATACAAGCCAGAAACACATGATGGTTCTCTGAGGAGAGTATGCTCCTTGGATTAGGAATGCAAAAACTTACACTGGTGTCCTGGTATATGTCAGTGTCAGTCTGTACTCACACTGACATTGCAGAGGTTACCATTTTCCACACAAGCAAAAGTTACCAGAAGTAAACACTGAATCTCTTTCCACTGATGCTTAGCAGTGTATCCCATGCCCAGAACATGAGTACCCAAAATGGAGAGAAGTTACTGCCTCCCAAATTGGTGATCTGTCTGGTGTTGGAGGATTCACAGGGGACAGCTCAGGCCTCCATGAGAGTATCCCTCACTGTTACTACAGTTGTGGTGTTGGGAGTCTTTGTGAAGCCCTGAGATATGTTCATCATCAAGGCCAACAACCAGACACTCAGCTACACCTGGCTCAGTGCACTAGTACTCTGCCTCTTTTTTTTCATTGGTTGTTCCAACACTGTCACCTGCCTCCTGCAGTAAATTACACTTGGACTCATGTTCATAGAGGCTGCTCCTGCCATGCTGACCAGAACCATCACTGAGATTCTGGATTTCAAGGCCATGAAACCTGGAAGGACCATGAGGCAATTGCTGGTGGCAGGAGCCCAAACAATGTCATTCCTGTCTGCTTGCCAATGCAACTATGCAACTAATTACCCATTGTATCTGTTTGTGAACATCTTCTCTCATTGTTGATACAGACACATATGTTGAACACTGCCACATCATCATAAATCTGCAATGATGGCTAAATCATTACCTTTAACTGTGCCCTGGGATACCTGAACACTGAGGCATCTGGAAGCTTCATCGTGGCTTTTTTTGCCAGAAACCATAAGACGAGTTCTGTGTGGGGAATTGCCCTCAAGCCTTTCTTCTACTTGGTGGACATGACTTACAACTTACCTCCCTATATATTGAGGCAGAATTTCCAGGCTGACACATGGAACACAACTTCCAACATGACTAGAAGATCAAGGGGAATACATGTGGAACATGACCTCTGACCAGAAAGGGAAATGGACATTTCATGAAGTTCCTGGCTCCTGTCATCAGATAAACATAACTCTGGTTGTTGTGGAAACTTGGGGAGTGAACCAGTGGACGTAAGATCTTTCTCCTCTCTGTATATCTGCCCTCCAAGCAAAAATCAATACATTTTGGCCTTGCCATTGTAACCTACCCACTAAAGTCCTTGCCTTGCATGCCCATTATTCCATATGTGCACTGGTTCTAACTCCAGTGGCCTTGCTTCCCATCTAGATCCTGCTAGTACCCTGAGAAACAGTCGAGGAGAGCTGAAAGGTTTGTGACCCTGCAATCATGCAAGAGACCCAGAGGAAACTACACACTCCTGCTGTGTATTGGCTCAGCTAATGCTACTGAAGCCATTATGGGGCATGAATCAGCAGACAGAATATCTGCCTCTCTGTCTCTCCTCCTCCCTGTATATCTGACATTACAATAAAAAAATAAATTTTTAGAAAAGATTTTAAAAATATGTCTTAAAAAGTAATCTTGAACAACCAAGCTCTCAGATTCTGTGGTTTCAATGAAACAAATAAAGGCAACTGCAATAATTTTCAGTCACTCATTTCTCAGTCTATAAAAGCTTGATACTACAAATAAATGTTCTCTATTGACCATAAGTCAGTAGTCCATGTGTATGATTATCAGATCTGTGCACCCTCCACCCTATTCACAGCCAGGCAGCAAACAGTGACTTACCTCAAAATTGCCACATCTACATCCAAAAACAAACAAGAAAAAAAAAAACCAAAAATAATAACCATCCATATCATATGGAATGAAGAAAATCTGAAATCTTTTCTGCATGAAGACAAGGATGTCCACTTTAACCACTGTTGATACAGTACTGGAAGCTATAGCAGGAGTAACTGGGGAAGGGAAAAGTGAATACAGAACATCAGCTTTATAAAGGTGGAAGTGAAAATGGCCATTATTTAAGGTGACATATAAAAAATCAAACTACTGGGAAGTTCTTTGAAACTCAAAAACATCAAAGGATGGTATTATGGCACAGCAAGTAAAGACTGCCTGTGACAAGTGTCCTTGCTGTTTCAAACAAGCTTCCTGAAAATCCAACCTGGTACAGCATGTGGTGAAAGCACAAGTGTTTGTGCTGATGTCACTCATGTGAGACTCAGCAGAGGCTCCTAGCTCCTGGCTTTATCCTGATCAGTCACAGTCACTGGGACCTCTCTGCTTCTTTATCTAATGGCGGGAAGATGCTCCTGGATCCTGGCTTTAGCGTGGGTAAGCCCCAGCCATTGTGGCCATCTAAGTCGTTATCTAATGGCTGGAAAGTAATCTCTCAGTTTCCCCCCCTCTTTTTGTTAACTCTGACTTTAAAATAAAACTCATGATCCATCCTTTAAAAAGAGCTGATAAACTGACTTGCTAAATTATCAGGACACAAAACAAACATTTTAAAAAGACTTTTTATTTACCAATAATTATCTTTTCTAGGGACAATCGATGAAAAAATGCCATTGACATTAGTTCCAAACATCCTTAAGCATAAATGTAATCAAATGAATGAAAGTCACTCAGCACCAATGAAAGGCATCACTAAGGATGGAGAGAGAATTCTTATCCATGCCCATGCTATCCAGAATCAATGAAATACCCATTACAGGAGGACATTTCACTGACTCTAAAAAACTAAAGTTAATTCCAGGCAGGGGTTCGGAAAACACTTGAATGCATTATAGACAGGCTTACAGGAGCTGCCATAATCTCATGTCAAAACTCTGCTGTTGATTTGCAAATTCCTGAAACCCTCCACCCTCACCCAATGTGAGCATCAGTCTATACATGCCTGATGCTCAAGAAACCTCAAGATTGTAGCACAAATGTTTGCTTGTTGGCTCCGTGTACCATGTCTATCAGTGCTGGACAGCAAACAATCTATTAAATTCTTAATCATGTTAAAAAAAAAAAAGAAAGAAAAGCATGGAATAAAGGAGAGCTGTTAGGAGAAAGGATTGGGTATCTCTCTCTCTCCCCTTTTGTAAGGCACCCCATCCTCCTGGCTTTCTCTCTGGAGGTGCTTTCCCCTTTCCTCTCCCTTCCCTGCTTATCTGGTCCCTTCGTAAAGAAACCTTTCTGTATGCAACAGATGCCTGGCTTTTAAATATGTATATAAGTATATATATTTGTATATATATATATACTAAACTGAGAAAAGAATCCACAGGGCATTTCTGGTAACAGATGACAGCTGTGAAAGCCAGGCCAAAGCCTCCCTCAAAAAGCCAGCCTGTGAGGCACTGCACAAAACCAAAACCTGAGACACGCCAGACCCAGCCCCATGTACCCCACAGCCAGCCTCAGAAAAACCCTGCTCTTGGGCCTCTTCCACTTTCGACCTCTCTGGGGTCCTCCCACCTGTGACTAGCAGCTCTTAGCCACCTTACCAAGAGATGCTCACTCAGCAAGACCCTTCCTGAGAGGAAGTGCCTGAGCCCCAGAAAAGTAGCAGCACAAGATGGCACCACACATGGGCAGCAGTGATTATCCAAAACAAAACCAAGTTGTTCAAGAACTTACTGCACAAAGGGAATTGCACTTGGAAACCAGGGAACAACTTGAAAAAGGAAAGAAAATCATTAGTGAAGAACATTGGTACTTGGATTTGCCAGAGTTAAAAGAAAGAGAGTTACATAATAGGTGAGCAGAGCTTCCTCTTGTGTGAAGATTTCCCCTATGGAAGAATGTCATTTAGAGGATTTAATTCTGAGATTGAGAAATTAATGCTTCAAATGAATGCTAAGAGCACAGCAAAAGAAGTTGAAGATGAAACAGTGGAACTGGATGAATCAGATGAAGAAATGGCTAGAAGATAGGACACCTTGGTTGGGATGATTGGAAAAAGTTTGTCAAGAAGATAGACCATGCCAACTATGAAGAAGGTGAGAATGAAGACATGAAGCCCATCCAGACAAACAAAAATGTTCCTGAAGCACCAAGATGCAAGTGGAAACCCCAAGTTACAGCTCAGAGAGTAACTCACTTTGGGACACTTCTGGTGGTGTCTCTATGGTGATTCACACTTCAGTATTTATTGGTGAAGAGATGTGTCATGGTTTTGAAAACATGTTGTTTTTGAAACACGTGTAGTGGATGTTATACATCCTTTTCTCAATGATGTTCATCATGAGTAGGTCCCTGAACTCAGTCTTCCCGCATCCGTAGGTACCGGCTCCTTGGAGGATTTTTTTTAACCTCAGCTGGTTTGTTTGTTGGTTAAACTCCAGTACCTGCCCTTGACTTGACTCATAAACATTTCCACCAATGTTTATGTTTTATGTTACCAATCATGTGAAGTCAATTCATGCATACATTTTAAAATCCATCTGTTACCTGTAAAAATATTGAAAACAAACAGCTTCTCCAGCCTTTAGATTTTGCATGCTGTCAGGTTAGTTTATGGTGGAAGAGGTTTGGTTTAAAGCAATTACTGTAACATTTGATGTATTATAAATGCCTATTTTCACATTTAACATTTTTAAAAATAAATAAAAAGCTAGATGGGAAAAAAAGAAAGGAGGAAGGATTGAAGTAAAAGGATGAGACCTAATTATATCATTTACAGGGTTAGTAAAAATTTTAAAACTCATGTAAAGCCACACAAGACAGAATATCCAGAGAAATTCTGACAGAGAAATCAAACCAGTGGCATGACAGGGAAATCCTTCATACCCCACTAACAATCTCACTGTCATCATTCCCCATCACAATTGTTGATGTCACTGAGAATGGTGTCAGTTTATGCAATATACCCATTTTAACATATTCTTTTCTACATTGTCAAATATATGAAATTACTAAATAACAACTACTGATAAAGTAATGCTGACTCTAGAATCCCATTTTTGTAGGCACCATAATGCTCATGATCACTTCACGGATGATCATATTTTCTGAATGTTTAAATGATGGATAATGCCAATAGGGCAAATTATATCCTAAGCTATATGCACTCATAATAGTCCTGTTCTTCTGTGAGCAATGAGAAAGATCTTATATACCAAATGTAGATTTAGATATTAAAATATCATATGAACAGTATATTCTGCACTGTAACAAGCTCTGCCCCAGGTAAAATGTGAAAATAAGGTGCACAAAAATACCCAGTCACCAAAGATTTCAGATAAGAAGCATCAATTTACACAATATATCTAATAGGCAGATCCATGGAGACAAAAGATGTGTTAGTGTTATCTAGGGCAAGAGGAAGGTGGAAGAATGAGAGTACACTGAAAATGGGGATAATTTGAAGGGGCAATGAAAGCCTCCTAGTTTCTTGTCACTAAATAATTTGCAGGAAGCACCAAGAGTTTTATGACAGAGCATGACCTCCTAATTGTATATAAATAGCCCTATTTTCTCTCTGAGAAAAATGAGGCAAATGTATTAAATAATAATGCTTCTTACATATTACTTACAACCACTCATAACTAGAATCACCAGTGTCACTGTAAACATTATATACTGAGTCACAAGCAAGGGCCATTCTCCCAAAATAAAACTTGGTCAGCATAAAACACTAACATGGTGTTAGAGGGAAAGACACTTCCATTGTATTGTTAGCTGTCTATCATAGACAGTCTACCACAGTTCTGCATATCACAGGACTGACCTGGATCAAGAGCGAGATCTTTCTAAGACATGACAAACACAAAGTGAAGGTGGGCAGACATGCTTCAGCTGGATGATAGCAGTGGAGTGGAAAGTTTATAGTGTAGCCTACGGTTCTCATCTGGGGGCCATGAATAAGACTTTCAGGTAGAGCAACATTAGCACACACACCACTATTGAATTGATCAAGATGCCACGACTCTATACTCAGGCTTGCATGTGAAGGATAACCAGATCATTTTTCCTTCTGGCTCCATGTAGCAAAGGAAGAAAAACCCAGCAGGATCCAAGTGCACATCTCTGACTGAGAAGATTCTAAGCCCAGGCTGTGGATGGTACACAGAACAGGACAACAAAGGAAATACGACTTGATCAAATGTAAACGACATGTATACTGGGTGCACAAGAGCTACAGTCCCAGATTAACTCAGCCATTGCAATCTGTCCCATATCACCCCAAGTGCTCACACATACTGCTTCACATTTTGGCATTTACACTTGGACTTTTTCCAATGGCAAAAATATCAGGATGTAATATTAACAAGGGTATCAACCAAACAGCATTTCATTCACATCCAATACTAATGGTAATAATTTCCTCCATGAATTCGCTGGAGCTCTTCTTTCTTTCTTTTTTTTTTAAGATTTATTTATTTTTCATTACAAAGTCTGATATACAGAGAGAGGAAGATCTTCCATTCAAGACTCCCCAAGTAACTGCAATGTCCAGTGTTGCACCGATTTAAAGCCAGGAACCAGGAAGCTCTTCCGGGTCTCACACATGGGTGCAGGGTCCCAAGGCTTTGGGCTGTCTTTGACTGCTTTCCCAGGCCACAAGCTGGGAGCTGGATGGGAGGTGGAGCTGCCGGGATTAGAACCATCGCCCATAATGGATCCTGGCATGTTCAAGGCGAGAACTTTAGCCACTAGGCCATGCCACCGGGCCCTGGAGCTCTTCTTTCTTGTGACAGCGTAGGAAGTGATTAGGAGTGCATATGGCATTGCACCACCTTCTCCCACATCTGCATGTTCCACTGCTGTCCTCTGGTGAGAACTTCCCATGTGCTGGTTCACTGTGTTGCTTTCCACCCACACTAGCAGTGAGCTCGCTCTGAAATGGAGCAGGACTCAACCAGCTCTGCTGTTACATGTGATTGTCTCCTGAGGAGACCTAATCCCCAGAGTCACAAAGAGCACTCCTGAATTACTAAGCAATGTCTTCAACTTCCTTTCACAGATGAGTATTAAGTTGTTTGCATTTTGCTGTTAAATACATCATGTAGAAACATCCAAATAAACAATCTACTATGCTCAGAAATGCATAATATGTATATATATATTTATTTATCTATCATTCCCTTTTCTTAAATATTTTCCCTATGGTCTGGTGTCATAGCCTAGTGGCAAAAAGTCCTGGTCTTGTGTGCACTGGCTTTCCATATTAGTGCTGGTTTGTGTCCTGCTGGTCCTGCTCCCCATCCATCTCACTGTTTGCTTTCCTGGGAAAGCACACCAGCAGTGTCTGGTCGGGTTGGACATCAGTAGAGCAGACCTAAGTGCACCTCTGGCCCAGCCACAGATTGCTCCACGTTTGTTCCCCTGTTGGATCTGTTTCTGTCACAGGAGCTCTCCAACTAACAGGTGACTCCAGGAGACATTCAGCACAGGCATGGAAGGTGAAGGAGCCAAGGAGAGGGTTGTACAGGACTTGAAGGCAGATAGGATCATGAGGGAAGTAGAATGTGGTGCAACTCCTGTAGAGGAGAATGAGGAGCCTGGTAGTGTGGAACTTTCCATGTTGCATCATGTGTTTACTGCAAGTCCTACCCTCTCTCAAATTCCTTGGGACCCCTATTTGTGCTTCATGATAGTCCTTGAAAATATAAACTATTGTTTCCTTGGTTTTTATTCTTCATTTATTTTCTTTCCTTCCTTCCTTCTTTTCTTCCTTCCTTCCTTCCTTCCTTCCTTCCTTCCTTCCTTCCTTCCTTCCTTCCTTCCTTCCTTCCTTCCTTCCTTCCTTCCTTCCTTCCTTTCTTCATTCCTCCCTCCCTCTCTCCCATCCTCATTCCTTATTTTTTTCTTCCTTCCCACCTTTCTTATTTCTTTCTTCCTGCTCCTCCTCCTCCTCCTCTTCTTCTTCTTCTTCTTCTTCTTCTTCTTCTTCTTCTTCTTCTTCTTCTTCTTTCTTCTTTCTTCTTCTTCTTCTTCATCATGGTACATCTTGGATTTCCCTTGTGACAAGAACACTTGGAATCGAATTTATAGTAGATACATGGATGAGGCAGGACAGCATGTGTTGTGGGTTCACTTTCCACTCAAGGGAATCCCAGTGACCCTAACCTTTCAACTCAGGCTCACAAATGAAGAGGTACAAAGCAGCTCCACCTGTCATGGAGGCATGTGCTATGGTGTAGACAAACCACCTCAGTGGCAGCATGATGGACTTGTGAAAATCCATTGTAAGACTGGAGGAGAGAAGAGTGTGGAGGGGAGGGAATTTGGAGAGGGAAGGGATACCCCAGTGTCTATTAAATAATGTGATAAAGCAACAATAAACAATCTAGTAGATTAGAACAGAGAAAAAGTGTAGGCTTCCTTTTCCTTGCTCTATGAGGACTGGGTTTTGATGTGGCATTGTGCAACAAGCCACCACTTGTGACATTGGCCTCTCCTATTGCAGTGATGGATTGAGTCTCAGTTACACTTGTAGCCATCTAACTCTTGGGAGAGCAGCTGGTGATGGCCCAAGTGTTAGGGTCTCTGCCATCCTTGGAGACACCCACCAAGTTTATTCACTGCGGGCACAGCATCTTCCAGACTTGCTTAATGGAATTGCTATGGTATGGCACACAATGAGTATGTGCGTGTAAGCACAGGAACTGACACCCAGAAGAGGCTGGTGCGGTAGTGCCATGGGCATAGCAACCTCCTTGGATGCCAACCTGCCATACTAGAGCTCAAGGAACCTAAGGTGCTTGGTTTATATCCAGCCTCCTCTTAATGCACCAGAGAGAGGAGCAAGAGAATGCCCAATTATTGTGGTCACTCTTTGATGCTTTCTATCTTACTGTCTTTAGATTCATTCCTTGTCTTCAACTGTACAAATTTTGGGGAATAAACTTTAGGGAAATCTTTTTGTTGGCTGATTCTACTAGTGGCTTTCTGAGTTTCTTGTATTTTGGGATTCATATCATACTGAAGATATGAGATATTGTCAACTCTTAATTAATTTAGCAGATTCTCAATCATTATTTTCCTTTCTTTTATTCAAGGAATCACTTTATTGCAAATATGTGCTCAGTTAATGGTATCCCATTTTTAGGTTTATATTTTTCCATTCCTTTAAATTCCTTTCTCTTTATTTTTCTCTGATTGCTCTTTTTAAAATCTTGTCTTCAGGATCAAAAATTAGTTTACTACGTATGTTACAGTTTGCTATTGAAATGCAAAATCATTTTTTTTTTTACCTTATTTATAGGAAATGCATTCTTCAACACTTTCTTTAACGCTGAGTTTTGATATAGTTTTCTGGAATTGCATACATCATAGTATCACACTGTACATGATGAAAGTAACATTAGTAAAGGTGCTTTTTTTTAAAAAAAAATTTTTTTTCACTTTAAAGTCAGAGGGAGAGAGAGTGTGTGTGAAATTGAAAATAAAAGAGAGAATGAGAGACATAGGGGCCAAGAGAATGAGAGAGAGGCTGAGAGGTCTTCCATTATTAGATTTTCTCCCCTGATGGATACAATACCTGCAGCTGTCCCAATCCAGAGCCAGCAACTTCCTTTGAGTCTTCCAAGTGACTGTATGTTCACAAGCACTTGGGCAATCCTCCATTGCAATACAAGGCACATTAGGATGGAACTTGAACAGATTGGCCAGACAAAAGCTGAATGGGTGTCCATGTAGGACATCAGCAAAAAGGTGGCAGTTTATTCTGAATGCCACATTAAAAGCCCCAAATATACAAGGCTTTAGTTGTTCATTACAAGCTATGTAAATATTTCATTTTTAAAGTTTGGAATCTATTGATTGTCCAGACATGTCTTACTATTTCTGTGCATATTGGAAGAGTTCAAATAATGTTTTTGAAACATTTTTCTAATTGGTTGTGAGATGTGTTTTGTAATATTAAAACAAACTCTTGTAAAAACATAGAGATGGCATTGTGATGCAATGTGTTAAGCCCTTAGTCTTGGCATCACATGTGGGCACACCTTTAAGAACTGGCAACATTACTCCAGATCTACCTCCCTGATAATACAACTAGAAAAAAGGCTGAATATGCTTCGAGTGCTTAGGACTCTAAAGATTAATTAGGATTAAATAGGATTAGCTATTTGCAATCTCTTATGTTTCCAGATGAATGCTTGCATCATTGTTTCCATCTCTGAAAAGAACATTGAGATTTTGATTGGGACTGTATTGAATCTAGATATTGCTTTAGTAATACAGCCATTTTGATTGTTAATTCTGCCAATCAAGGAAGATGACAACTTTCCACATTTTATGTCATCTTCCTGTCATCTTTGATGTAGCCAAGAAGCACCTTGTTCTACATATCAGAAGTGAAAAAGAAGATCCATAATTCTTCTTTTCAGTAGATCCTGTGTGAAAAATGACCACAATTCACCGTTTTTCCACACATCCATGGGAAGAAGCATCTCTAAGGGAATTAGGAAATAAACACAGCCAGATTCAAATGGCCTGATGTGAGAGAGTGAAAGACATGAACTCAGAGTCTGAATGTCCTAATTGAAAGATTGAAAGAAATACTGTATTTGTCTCTTCCCAGTGTTTTTTTTTTTTTCTGGAAGTTGTCTGCCACAACAGCTGCATCTGACATCCCACAATCAAATTTCTAACAGAAAAAGTTTGTCCAGAACCATGTTGAAGGTGCTTATAAGTCATAAAGAGAGAAGGACAGAAGACTACAGACAGACTGGTTAATGAATGTGGAGTATTGGCTGGGAGAAGCAAGTTCTGCTATTCCATCACTCAGTGACTACAAATGAGGATAATGTATTGCATATTTAAAAATAATAAAATGCTAGTAGACAGGCAAGGCTGCAGCATCCAAAGGCAAAGGTCAAGACAGGTGAGGGGCTTTGCTGAACTATGTCAGAGCAATCATTGGCATGTTTAAGGTCTTTAGCTGGGAACAGGCCTGGTTGAGGAGCTAAGAGAATGCCCTGTGGGGTTGTGGTTCCTACTGATAAGCATGAGAGCCAGAATAGACTATGATGTGGTGTGAACATGACTGCAGTATCTCTCTGCAAGGTTGGGGACTGGTGTGCCAGACTGGGATAAACTTCAGCACCCACTGGTGCTCATGAGAACCAAGGTAGGTGTAGGACATCCTGGGCAGAGAGCATAAATGAGCTAGGTCTGGGAGTGCAGCAGGTGTAGCTGGGCTGTAACACCCACCAGTGAGAATTGGAATGGGTGTTGGCTGGTCAGGCAAGGCCACTGTTGCTGCTAGGACAGAAGGTGGACTAAATCAGGCGGGGCCATAAACCCACCCTTGCACATGACATCTGGCATTGGGAGGGGTTTTGATGGAGGAACTTGGGTAATCCCTCTGTCAGTATGCAGCTCCTCCACATGAGTGCAAGAAGCAAGGCAAGGGACACCTTATTCTTGAGCAACTCAGACCAGGCCAGGTCACAGTACCCACCGGCATACAAATGGCTCATGTCTTGGAGAGAGCCAAGCTGAACCAGTTCTTATCACCCACTGGCAGAGCCAAGAACTAGAACATAGTGCAGGACATGTTGGATTGGGCCATGACAGCGGCCAGTTCATGTGAGGGCTGGGACTTGGGGCTAGCTGGGCTGTGCTAGGTTGTAACCTTTACCAGCATGAGCCAAAACTAAGGGTGTGCAGGCCAGACCAGGCTACAGCACCCACTGGCAAATGCAGAGGTGAAGCAGGCCATTCCAGACTGGCCCACAGCACCCAGCTAGCACAGTTGAGATCCAATGGGAGGGTCTGAGCACTGTAGGGGGCTGCAGGGGCCTCCCCTGCAGGGCCACTGCTCCTATTGGTGAATATAAAAGCTGAGATCAGGGGCAGAACAAGCTTGACAATACTACAACACCTATTGCCCTCATGTGAGCTGGGTTAGTGATAAAGCCAGGCTGTACCCACTGGTGCATCCATAAGCCAGAGGGTTGGTTGGGTCTTCTGCAATATCAGCTGGCAAGTGCTGGTACTTGGGGCAAATCTTGCCAAGGTTAACTGCAGAACCACCTAGAGAGCACAAGATCTGGGAGTGGGAGTGGGCCTGGGCCATTAGGGAAACTGTGGGCACTGCTCTCTTGGTTGGCCACTCTCACTGGTGAGCATGAGAACCAGGACTGGGTCAGATATCACTAGATAGAGAGTGGTACCCACCGGCACAAGTGTGGGCTGGAAAGTATGGCTGGTTGGGTTGAACTAGGCTTCAATGCCCATTGACATGTTTGAAAGCTTAATGGGATGTGGGACAGACTAGACCAGTGTGCTGTACATACTGGCAAGCACAGGAAACAGCAGGGGGTGGGCCAAGTATGGATTCTTGGGTGTCACTCTGACTAGGCTACATCACCCTCTGGTATACACGAAGCTGAGTGTGTGGTGGGCAGGATCGGGCTGGGTTGCAACACCCATTGGTTTGTGTGAAAGACAGGGCTGGAGATAAAACTGACCCACCAATTGAAACCACTAGTGTATGTAGGCTGATGTGGCCAGCAGACTAAGCCAGACCCTGAATTGGCAACCACACACAGGAATCAGATCTGGGATCACCTCAGATGAGGTTTCTTTAAGAATTCCACCAACTGAACCACTGGACTCAGTACTCCAACCATGGGGAGAATTGCAGGTTCCATGGTCTCACCATAGAGTGCATGTGTCAGAGGTGGGCCTCCTCAGTGTCTTAAATGGAGCAGTCGAGGGCACACCCAGATGTATATGGAAGCTGTGGCAGTCCACTGGAGTTTGCAGAGGACTTCTGGTACCATAGCACAGGAAGGGGAACAGAGCAAGTTGAACAACTACCCTAGCAATGTCTTGACAGAGTATTTGGGCAAATGGAGACTCTGAGGTGGACTATGTCAGCCAGTAGATCCTGGAGGGATTTCATTGTGCTTGGAGTGGCAAGGTCAATAACAATTCAGAACTTTTGAATTATCAAAACCATTTGAGTGCGACCCTCAGAGCATGCCCCACACTGGGGACCCTGAGATGACATCAGGTTGCAGTCTCCCATCCCAAGATACAGAGGTGGTTGGGAGGCTGAATGTGGCTTCTGCCCTTATTTTCCCTCTTCCCCCAAATACAGGAAAACAAGGGGGAAAAAAAGGATGTGGAAATAATGGTCTCACCCACTTTCCTCTAAACTTTGACCCTTCCCACCCCAATCAACTGTGTAAACATCATCAAAAACAAAATTTAAAAAAACCTGAGGACATTATTTTTTCTGAGGCATTTTTTCCTGAAAATAAAATCCTATTAAGTTATAGCATTGGTACATCTTTAAAGTAAGTGTTAAAGTAAACATATCTTCAGGGAATGAAATGTGAAACCACAAAAATATATAAAATTTAAAGAGGAAAAAAATACAATTGCTGGTTAGATTGAAGAGAGAACATAGACACATCATGTCTTATTAGGAATTGCAATTTATGCAAACATTACATCTTAACTGTAGTATACAGAATATTCAAGAAGACTACATGTGATGTTCCTCTCTCTTATTCTCCAATCCCCAGGAGTTCATAAGCTAGAAGCTAGTGCCACAAGGAAAAAGATTTATGAAAGAATTGTATGGCTAACATTACAGAACTGTCACTCATTTGACACAATCACCCTGCTCAAAGCAGGGCACTCCTTCTTCACTTGGGGCACCAACTTATTTGCTAAATTCCCTAAAGCCCCAGGCACCATATCTAGCAAGATGATAAGATTTCAACATTTTATCATGTAGCAAGTTAAAATTTGCTTATACACACTTATACATATTCTTCAATGATATAGAGACCCTTTACAACAACCCATTTAAGTATCCTTTTATTTATATCTATCCAAAGGCACAATGAATTAGAGAATAATCACATGGTAAGCCAATCATTAAAGATCTGAAGATGTTTTAAAAAGTAGAAGCTAAAAATAGGTGAGACAGCGTGGAATGCATTAAAAATTCTACAAATTATTAGGCCATTGTTGCTTTTTTCCTGTTATGTGCTATGCTGTGTTGAATATTCTTAGCATTAGTCTTCCTGAAACAGTACTTTTGGTGAGCCTGAATATTGTAGGGAATATGATAAAACACAGCCTTAGAGCTTGGGCTTGTCAGAAAATTCAATGAATGATCCTTTCTTTATTTTCTCAAACACAATAATCTGGAAAGAAATAATAGTAAAAAAAAAATAGGATTTGTGAAAAAGTCACATGATTAAATGAATGTTGCAATTCAAATTCTGAGAATGAATATCAATCTCAAACTGGGTACTGCAATGACTCACCTCATTGTCTTCTGGGTGAAGCCAGACCCCGGGGAGGTAAAGTGTTTTCTGAGGTCCAATATTCCAGTATCTCCCAAGGTTCCTTCCATTGATAAACACAAATGCATAATTCCAACCCTGGAAAGATGGCGACATGAGGTACAGGATAAGTTTCACATTGTCATGGTGAATCTAACACACTGGAGGCTGAAGTACAAGATTTAGGAGCATTAATGAAGGGAACAAGAACATAGATTTAGGATGAGAAATGTTCTAGAGCTTCTACCCAGATGTCAACAAAAGAAAAGGTTAAAGAGCAGGAGAAGTGAGCTTCAGGAAACATGAGTGTAATAATACCTCCCTGGTATGTTGATTTCACTTATTCTGGGTAAATACCCAGAAATAGGAAGGCTGGACCATATGGTAGTTTTATTTTAAGTTCTCCACCACACTCTTGTGTAATTTATGTTTTGTTTACATTCCCACTAATGGTGTGTTAAGGTATAATTTCTCTCCACAAACATACAAAATGAACATTTTCAGATCTGATTATTGTTAACAGTCTTAGGTCACATTCTTGAGTAATTACTTTTTTGTTTCTACTTGCTATTTGTTGAACTTTGGCTTCAGGTGGGGTTAAACCTATGACAAGTAAGAGCAATTAAAGTATGTCACTGTAAAATATTTTAAGAAAATGAAGCAAGAGGGAGAGAAAGGTTAGAAATAAGACTGTGCCTTTGAGCTTGTATTGAAACATGCACAATGTATGTTCACACTTTGTGAAAACAAAATTAAAAAAATAGAATCCTTTATGGCTGATTTGACTAATATTATTGGCATAGTAAATTTCTGAGAATCAAGATGGAGCAATAGGGTAAGGACACATTTAAATAGATGGAGAAACATTAGCCAGGGTGAAGCAGAGAGAGCACATTCCAGAAAATAAAAGGAGACAGACAGATGGCAGAGGGGCACCTGGAGAATGACAGATAAGCGAAAGCAGTGAAGACAATGGTATGGTCTTGCAGTAACCAGATAACCCAGCAGCATTCAGCAAGTAGCGATCTGAATTGCTTCAGTGGCTGGAATTCCACCAGAAGCCAGGTGGGAAGGGGCATTAACCAAAAGTTCAGGTGGTGAACCCAGACAAAGCACTGCCCATACTCCTGGATTGTTTGAATTGACCAGGAGCAGAGACAGAACAACAGATCCAAAACAAACAGTGTGAGAACAGGGTGAATTGTGCAATAGAGCTGAACCAGACATCATTTTGTGTAGGGAAGCATAGGCTATGGAACAGGACTGCACATGCACTAAGCTGGGAGCAAACTCATTTCTGGCTCAGTGAATTGCAATGAGGTGGCATCTCACAGGTTCCACCCAAAGTAGTTCCAGGTACTCCCATATCTAACAGCCAGTAGATCAAGAATTCCATGAGTGACACACCAGTTCCCATTTTGTGCAGTGTGGCAAAGGATTTGAGACTGCAGGAACAACAGTGTGCTGAGATGGGAGTGAACTAGTACAGCTCAGCACATTGCACTGGGCACCACTCACTTGAGGGAGTGGCACAAGTGACTGCAAATAACAACAACAAAAAGCCTGTACTAATTGCCATAAGTAAAATCAAATAGTAGACTTGTCTGTGAGACAGTTTAGAAACCTATCCTAAGGAGAAGAATCTGATAACCAGAGTACAATGACCAAGAGCAAAATGAGAAACAAAGGCCCAATGAATAATACTGAAGACTCCCCGTCAATGGAGCAAAAGCCTTTGCCAAGCTCAAAGTTAGCTGAGCAATACACCGAGAAAATGGAGAATACAGAATTCAGACAACTCATTTTAGAGCTTCTAATCAACCAAAAGCACGTACAGAAGTTCAAGGATTTTAAAGAATGTATCACACAGGAAATAGCAACACAGAAACAAAATTAGGCAAAATCATTGGGAATGAGGGACACAACAGAGTAAACTAAAAATTCAGTAGAAAGTCTCCATGAGTGAGTGAGGCAGAAGAACGAATCTGTGAGTTGGAAAATATTTCGTCACAATGGGAAACAATCAAAAGGCTGACAGCAAAGCTAGGTAAAGCTTTGGAAAAAAGTATATAAAAATTAACAAATGCTATTAAAAGGCCAAATATAAGAGTTATGGGAGTTCCAGAAGGTGCAGAAAGAGAAGCTGGGTTTTAAAATGTATTTAATGAAATAATTAAAGAAACTTTCCTTAATAAGGAGAAGGACTTAGGAAACAATATCCAGGAAGAGCACAGAACTCTCCCTAGAGTTGACCAAAAAGAATCTTCATCACGGCACATGATAATCAAGCTCTCTTCAGCCAAACATAAAGAAAAGATCCTTAAATGTGCAAATGAAAAAAAAAAAATCAATGGATATATAGAGGAATGGCAATTAAATTCAAAGCTGACCTTTCACAGGAAACTATAAGCCAGAAGGGAATGCAGTGACATTTTCCAGATACTGAGAGCAAAAATGGTCAGCCCAGGATAACGTACCCAGCAAACCTTCCCTTTCTCTTTGAAAAGGAAGCAAAATTCCTCCACAGTCAAGACAAGTTAACAGAATTTGCCTCTTTCAAACCTCTTACATATTTAAAGATGCCCTCTACTTTTTAAAAAGAAGTATTTCTTTTTTATTGCAAAGTCAGATATACAGAGAGGAGGAGATACATAGAGGAAGATCTCTCATTCATTGATTCACTCCCCAAGTAGCCACAATGGCTGGAGGTAAGCCAATCCAAATCCAGGAGATTCTAGTGGGTCTCCCACGCAGGTGCAGGGTCAGAAGGATTTGAGCTGTCCTTGACTGCCTTCCCAGGCCACAAGCAGGGAGCTGGATGGGACGCGGAACTGCCGGGAAGCAGGGGCAGCCAGGATTAGAAACAGTGCCTAAATGGAATCCCAGCACATGCAAGGTGAAGATTCTAGCCACTAGGTTACTGTGCTGGGCCCAAAGGTGATCTCTTGACAGAGAAGAGGAATAGCACCCACCAAAAGGCCAATGTAAGGAACATCCCAGCAAAATAACAGCAGCAGAATAAATCCATAAACAAACCATCGCTACAATGACAGTACTAAATTACCACTTATTTATATTAACCCTGAATGTAAATGGCTTAAACTCATCAATCAAACATCAAAGATTAGTAGACTGAATTTAAAAAGCAAAATCCATCTATTCGTTGCCTATAAGAGATACATCTTACCGGGCCTGGTGGTGTGGCCTAGTGGCTAAAGTCCTCGCCTTGAATGTGCCAGGATCCCATATGGGCGCCAGTTCTAATCCCGGCAGCTCCACGTCCCAACTAGCTCCCTGCTTGTGGCCTGGGAAATCAAAGACGACCCAAAGCCTTGCGACCCTGCACCAGTGTGGGAGACCCTGAAGAAGTTCCTGGATCCTGGCTTCGGATTGGCATAGCCTCAGCCGTTGTGGTCACTTGGGGAGTGAATCATTGGACGGAAGATCTTCCTCTCTGTCTCTCCTCCTCTCTGTATATCTGACTTTCCAATAAATAAATAAATCTTAAAAAAAAAGAGAGAGATACATCTTACCAACAAAGATCAGTGGAAACTATATCATGGAATTTGATGTATTTGTTTTATTCTCATTTCTTCAAAACAGTTTTTTCCTCATATTAAGTTCTTCACTTACTCTTATGCCATACAGTGGCATTGTTTTCCTCAAGCAGATTATTGAATTTCTTTTCCATTTCTTGAGCGACATGTTAGTGATTCAGTAGCATGTTATTTAACTTAAGGGAGTTGTAATTGTTTTTCTTTCTGTTCCTGATTTTGTTTTGTGGCTTTGCATTTAAGGGGATGTATTCTAACTGTATAATGGAGACTATCATATCCAGCAGCAAATGTTATTTAATTTCTATTTTTCTTTCTGTTACTAATTTTATATTGTGGCTTTTCACTTAAGGGGACGTAACTGTGTAATGGAGGTTATCATACCCAGATGTGAGGATAGAATGCAGTATGATTCTCTCCTTCCAGATCAAAGATGGACTCCCTATGAAACTGTTCAACATATTTTTTTTTAATTGGAAAGGCAGATATACAGAGAGGAGAGACAGAGAGGAAGATCTTCCATCCGATGATTCACTCCCCAAGTGAGTGCAACGGCCAATGCTATGCCAATCCGAAGCCAGGAGCCTCTTCCGGGTCTCCCACGCGGGTGCAGGGTCTCAAAGCTTTGGGCCATCCTCGACTGCTTTCCTGGGCCACAGACAGGGAGCTGGAAGGGAAGCGGGGCTGCTGGGATAGAACTGGCGCCCATATGGGATCCCAGGACGTGCAAGGCGAGGACCTTAACCACTTGTGCCACCGCACCGGGCCCAGTTCAACGTATTTTGACAATGGGTGTGGGACTCTCTAACGGACTTATGACTATGCTATTATGATAACATAGGAGAACTCAGTGGGGAGGGATGGGGGAGGGATGAAGGGAAATCTCAGGGCTAATGAATCTGTATCATAAAATTATAATAATAATAATAAAAGAAAACCAGGTGTCTATTTCCAAAAATATGTATTATGCAACAAAGACTACTGCTGATAACACCTATAAAAGCTGTTGTCCTTTCATTTTGCTTATATTGCAACGAGAAGTTATGGAACCAAAGAATAGGGGAAAAACTGAAAGGAAAAGAGCATGGGGAGTGTCCATGAAAGGCATGCGTACTTTCAGGGAGAAGTTTTAAAAGGCTGAGCAGAAATGTTCATGACATCACAAGTGTTGGTGAACACATTTCATATCACAAAGACTTAAAAATAACGTACACTAAAGCTGGGGCTCTATGGATCTGTACCCAAAGGAATAAACAATGAACCCTTATTCAAAGCATTCCTCATAATGAGATGCAGTGATCACTTCCTAGTAATTCCAGCTTCCCTAACATGTCTAATGTTAATCATGTCATGCATAGGATAATCATCAAAAGCATAAGGTGATGGAATCATAAAATCATAAAAGCATAAGGTAAAGCAAAAGAGGAATCATGGAGGAAGTGATGATACATGCAGAGTATCAAAAGCGAGTTGTAACATCTGCTAGTATCAAAAGCATGATTTTTTTCATGCAGTAAATACTATTAGAGATACAGTGAGCTATGTCATGATGATGAAATTCTTAATTTAGCATAACTGTATAGGCTGTTTGTAAGGAAAGCCCTAAGGATAGTTGAAAATTGCAAAGCCAAGTGGAAAAATGAAAGAATATAAAAATAAATTCACAATCAGAGAATATTCACATAGTCATAGACTAGTTTGTAGAAATCAATGAAAAAAACAAATTTTGAATAAAAAGATCTTGCCTCCCTTCTACATAGCGCATGTGAGGCAATTATTTAACAAGTAAACAATCCACATAATTCTGAAGTGTTCATAAGAATATTTGCAAATATTATTCCATGTTGAGTAAACAAGTCTACATATTTAAAAACTATCATTCTACACTGTAATTAAACATGAAAATAATTAAAATATAACCTAAGACACCCATAACCTTGAAAATTAAGGAAAAATGTCTAGGTAACCCATAACTCAAATAATCACAACAGTACAAGTTTAAAAATATTTCAAAACTTTACCGGACCCAGAGCAATAGCCTAGTTGTTAAAGTCTTTGCCTTGCACATACTGCGATGGGCACTGGTTCTAATCCCAGCGGCCCCACTTCCTATCCAGCTGTCTGCTTGTGTCCTGGGAAGGCAGTTGAGGATGAACCAAAGCCTTGGGACCCTGCACCCACATGGGAGACCCGGAAGAGGCTCTTGGCTCCTGGCTTCAGATCAGTGCTGCTCTGGCTGTTGCGGCCACTTGGAAAGTTAATCAATGGGGAGATCTTCTCCTCTGTCTTTCCTTCTGTCTCTATATCTGACTTTCTAATAATAATAAAAACAATCTTAAAAAAATCTTTGCCAAGATTAAAATATCTGAAGACTATGGGACACAGAGTATCTACAACATGTGCAGCAGGACCTTTATAAACCAGAAAGGAGTTAAATGCTTTATCTGAACTGTCAAAAGTACAAATAAGGAAATGAGGGATATTAACTCACTAAAACGAGTTTAAAAAATGAGAGAAAAGGTGGGCATTCGACCTAATGGTTAAGTCGCCCTTTAAGAAAGCCATATTCCTTATTACAATGTTGAGGTGTTGGAAAGAATAAAGAAAACATTCCTTAAAAGAGTAAAATTAAAAAGGAAAGGTATAAATTATCCATAACAACCTCTCAGCAGTGGATTTCACTGCTCAGTTTAAAGGTTTAGTTCATCGTCAATGCTGTAGTGCAGCAGATCAGGCATACATTGAGCTGTTCCTTTGACGTTCCGGCTGCTCTTCTTTGGACCCAGCTTCCTACTAATGGACCGATTTGGCAAGTGTGATGACCCCGTTACTTTGCCCATGCTATCCACTTGTAAGGCTGGGAAAGTGTTCCCGTGTTCTGGTTTTGATCTGACCGGACGTGGGTGTTGAAATCTTACAGGATTGAACATAAAATAACTGCTCTCTCTCCCTTTCTCTTTCTCTCTCCCTCCTTCCATTTCTTTTAGAGATAAAAGCAAAAATCAACAAAATAAAAATTGAATACAAAAGGTAAGTGAAATTAAGAATTGTGATTTTCAAAATACGGATAATGTTTAACTTTAGATAGGCTAACAAAATAAATGCCCAAATAAATGAAGTCTGAAGTAAAAAGAATAAGCAATTGCTTATTCTAATGCCACAAAAAGACAAAGGATAATTAGTTAGCATTGTGAACAAGTGTGTGGTATAATATAAAACCTGGCAGGAATGGAGGCATATGTTATCTATGCAGATAACCATAACCATAACTGGTTTCATAACCATGGGACACAGAACCAAACAATATTGAATCCATAATGAAAAATAACCCAATAAAGAAAAGCTCAAGCTAGCCTAATTTTCAATCAATAATTAAGAAATAAAGATATTGTTTATATATCTTGTTTATATATATAATGTATAATGTATTATATATAATATATTATATTACATGCAAATATAATGTACTATTATATATTTTATATATAATATATTATATAATGCTTTCATATACTAGATATAAAATATGTATATATTTATATATTCCACATTACATATTATATAATAATATTCTTTATAATAATATAGAATATAAAAATAATACATTATATTATTATATTATGTCATATAATATAATAAACACAGAAACATGTTAACATTTTATTTGGAAGAGTCATATCCATTCTTGTCAGTCATCCCGTGAAGGAAATGAGGAACTGCTGGATCCAGACAGATTTCCTTGTGTCATGTACTGAATCCTGATCATACAACACTCCTGAAACTCTGAGTCTCATTCCAGAATCGTTTATTAGAATCTAAGCCTTGATATCAAATCTGAGAAACACGTCTCTGTGCAAAACATAAATATAAAAGAATCTTAATTTCCTAAGCTAGTCAAACACTGGCAATCATCAAAATCTCCTTCAATAGTAGAATCCTGAATAATAAAGGGTAGTATATTCATTTTATCTCTGTCTTTGTGGACAATGTCAGGATGCAGTTAAATAGCAGAATGATGGACTTGTGACTGCTGCTGAAGGACTGTACTGTTGCAAAAATCTTGGGGAAAACAGTGAGGTGGTGGGTGGTGAAATCCCTGAGCCTATGAAATTGTGTCATGAAAAATTTTTTTAAAGTTAAAAATGTTATACAGCATTGAAAAATGAACCAAAAACCCTAGAGAAATGATTGGGTTTCACAAACAATGATGAATAAAAGACACAATACTAAAAAGAATGAATACCTTATAGTTCAGTTTTCATAATCCAAAATAGGAAGCACTGAACAAGAAGTAAAAATGACATCTATATTTGGTGGAAAAGTAATCCTAAAATTATACTTTATATCTCAATGATAATTATGAGATGACAATTCTGTGATTGCAATTTGGAACATTTATGTTACTGTTGTGTATTATAAATAAACCAATATACTAGAATAAAAACTAAACTGCCTCCTTCTCAAAAATTCAAGTAGCAGAGTAGAGTCTGCAGATGATGCCAGTGGTATAAAACAAGGGCACGTATATTTTACTAATGTCACGCGTGTAAACACAGGCTGGTTGGAAGTGTGGACCCAAAGTATTATACCATTCTCTCTTCACATCTTGTTATTTGATTTTTCGATGGCATTTCAACATATTATTTTCTTGAACAATACTAAATTAGGAAGATTGAGAAAACGTGTGAGGTTTGTTTGGCAGTGAGGAAGAAGATGGAGGCATGGAAGCGACACAGAATATGAAATAATATGGTTTTAAGACTAATTTTTAAAATCATTTACTTATATCAATTTGAAAGGTAGAGTTACAAAGATAGAAGGAGAGAGAAAATTTAGAAGGAAACAGAGTGGGAGGAGGGGAGAGAGGGTGAGAAAAAGAGAGATCTTCACATCCTAAATTGTTTCAACACTGGAGGTGGTATCAAACTGTAGGAAGGAGCATGGGCATTCTTCCAGATATCCCCATGTGTGCACGGGGTCCCCAACATCTGGGCATTTGGGACACATCCCATTGGTTCCTCAGGCCCACTGGAAGTGGAACAGCCATTTTTCATACAGGCACTCACAGGGAATGTTGATGTCACAGGCAGTGGCAAAACAGGCTACACTACCACCTCAGGATAACACTAGCTTTAAAAATCAAACAAGTGGGCACACGAAGAGGTCCACTTACAGGTAGACTCAGGAAGGTGTCTTTGGGAGAAGCGCCGGCTTTCAGGGTCCCCCTGTAGAAGGCAGGACCTATATGGCTATCTGTGATGGACCTCCAGGTGGCAGAGCGGAGTCTGAAAAAAGAACCAAGATGTGAAGGCAGGGAAAACTGAACTCTAACCTCCAACTTCACATCACTTTGCCCCACGGGATCAAAGATTCTGCTTCAATGATATGAGTGAAGCAGGAAGCACTGGACTAGGAATTAGTCTTATTCTTGTCCTTATTCCAAAGTAACTGAAAGCATAGACTCAATTCCTTCACTTCTCTGAGCTTCCATAACATTCTCTGCAAAGTGAATATGTTGGAAACACAGTCAGCTGATCACTAAAAGTGACCACTGAGTTTGGGCAGGGACATACCTCTCAAAGAAGTTCATTTTCATTTCCAAGCAGTAGATATTAAAGCCCTTCAGAATCACTCCATTGAGAGTAATAGTTTCAGTTATTCCTGGGGAAGGGAGGCAGAAAATGGGCTATGAAGAAATAAAGACTGACACTCTCCAGGGTCTAGGGTAGGTAAATGCATCATAGAGCACAGCCAGGACACACACTTGTCTCATGCTGTGAGAGCAAGTTTCTTTGCTTGATTTTTCAACACTCCGAATAAGTTGGCCGCTTGGCATTGAAACTCCCTAAAACTCTGCACAGAAGATTGATGTGGTCAAGGACATAAAAATGTGCAAATACTTACCTTCCTGTGCTGGAGAATAAGAGGAGATAGAACCAGGAAGAAGAGAAATGATTTCATCTTAGAACCTCAGTATCTAACCATGGAGGTCCTAATTACTACCTTTCCCAACATAACTCAAAGTTCATGTTCCAAGTAACTGAAGAGAAGCTGGTGCCTGATTTCCAGGTCTAGAGCCTACCTTTCTGCTCAGTTTGCATTTTGTCTGAAAAAGTCACCCGTCCTTGATTCTCCACAAGGATCCTGAGAAGTTGACAACCCTATTTGGAACAGAACAATGCATGGCAGTTGTTTAGTAAGGCTGAATTTTTTTTTCTCTAGAATGTATTCTTTTATTGGAGTCTCAGAGAAAAAGACATGCAAATGGATGAAAATGGTTTCACAATTAACAGTGGTCCCATTCTCATAAGGACTGATATATGGCTCTTCTCCATATAAAATATCCCCACCATCCTCCACAGGTCCTATTAGAAGAAGCAAAGAAACATGGGTATTCCTTTAATCAAGAATCCAAATAAGGACTTAGAACAAACTTCTAATGGGGAATTGCAACTCATAGATAAGACAATAGTTACTAATGGATGCTGTCCTGAGAGATGCATCATGCTCTGCTGATGCCTGAAGTGAGAAACAACACCAAAGATAGTTTAATAGCAAGGGAAAAGCTTTAGGAGGAACAGATTACTCTGGCATTTCATTTGGTGAAGTAGGATTTTGAAGTTACCTACCATGAAGGCTGGAATGTCCACATTCTTAAGCTCACTATTAATAGATGCTAGTACTGTGTCGTTAAGAAAAACCTGCACAAAAAGGCAACCAGTGTTAGACACAGAGACACGTACAGGAAGGTTATTATGAAGTCAGGGCTGGTTCTGTTGCATCATGTTGCAATGGAATTCCAAGTGTGTTAAAGAAGGAAAGTTTGACTTCATATTCCCAATTCCCCCCACATCAGAGATGATGTTAATGCAATAAAAAATGCTAATGTCTGATACATGACTAGCACCATCTCCAATGGCAGAAGTCTGCTAAGCATTTGCTGATCCAAAGTGATAGTCTGAAGACACTTACCTCTCCAATATCATTAACATGGACATGCAGAAGGCCTCCAGAGCAGATTTTAGTCTCATAGAGGATGAATCCAAAGGACTGTCCACTTCCATTATTTATAGGAAGATTTTCCATGTTGACTGGAAGATTCAACTTGAATGGCTATGAGAGAGACATGACAGCAAAAAGCTGCCAAACTAATGAAAAGTCAGGAGACTTCTTTTAAAGATATTTTTCACACTATATTGTATCATATAATAGTCTCCAAGATTTCTTTGGGAAATGAAAGGAGACACTGTGTAATAATGCTCCTGTACTTCATCTTCAATGACTAGGAGGTGCTGGTAATTGCGGAAGCATACTGAAGAGGCAACATTGGCTGTAACATTATTACTCTCTCATTAATACTGAGGGTCACACATATGGGTCAACAAGACCGGACTTGTCCCCATTAGTCTGGAGAAAGTGATGGGCACCCCTCACACACAGTCTGATGCACCATGCTTAGAGGTGACAGGAAAACTGTCCTTTCTGAAAGAATGACATGCTTTGTAGGTTATGGAATAATTGCACAACCTCTGGAGCCTAGGCCATGACCCATTTGCATATATCACCAGCTTTGAGTTATAGATGAAGAATGCACACAGGAATTGCACTAAGCACCCTATATGTAACAAAAGCCAACACAGTTAGCCCAACTGATACTGGAGACATCATGAACAGAAATGATGATACTATAAAAGCTACCCAATAAAATTGGTAGAGATAATTAATGTAGCAAATCCATAAAAATCAAACTTGGACCACAGGAACATTAAAAAGATAAGTTAATATGATGCTTCCCAAAGAAACCAGCAGCATTAGGAAGAAGAAATGGAGATAAGAATTTGTCTGGCAGTACAACATACAATAACAAAAACCTGAACAAAGCCCAGAATGCCTTTCAAAAGATTAAAAAAAATTGTGGTACATCTGCTCCACTCAGCCATGAAAAACAATGAATGAAATTCTGCCATTTATAACAAATTGTCCCAGCTAGAGATCATTATACTCAGTGATATATGCCAATCCCCAAAAAAACAAATATTATATGTTCGCTGATATAAGGCAACCTCCACGTAAAATACAAGCTATATAAATATAGGTATAGATATACACATACATATATTCTCATAAATGAGCTGTAAAATTGAGACCAGCATACCAGGAAAAGAAGATACGTTGCAGTACGTATCTCTATTCCCAAGTAAAAGGACTGCCAATGAAACTGTTAAATATACCTGGATAACAGGATTTTAAACTGTCTACCATTGTCTGTACCTATGATGTGATAAAACACTTGAATAACAGAATGATGGTCTTCCAGCTGTTGTTGAAGAACTATAATATTGTTATACAATGAGGGATCTCAGAGCTGGGGAATAATGGAAGGTAGAGAAAGGGTTCCTTGTGTCTATGAAACCATACCATGAAAAAAATTTTTAATTAAAAGATTTTGTCTGACAAAAAACTCAGTGTAATGACAATGAAATATAAGATATCAGAACCAGAAAATTCAACACCATTTGGAAGAAATTTTGCGATATGTAATTTAGAAATGCATAAAACAATTTGGTATTATAAAACATAAATAAACAGAAAACATGGAGCTTAAAAAAAACACAAAATAAAACGAAACAGAACAAAATAAAATAAAATGTAGTTGTCACCCTTAGTAGCTGAGTTGGGCCTGCACAGGAAAAAGTTCTTAGTCTGAAGATAGGTTATTTGAAATAGCTATATCTATAGAAAAAATAGAAAAGAAACAAAATGGGGAAGAATGGAAAAACTTTATTCAATGCATAGACCATCATTAAATGACCATCATTGTTGGTTCAGCAGAAAGGACGAAGAAATATAAACACAATCAAAATGTGGCCAATGAAATACTTGTTGAGAACTTTTCAAATTTGAGGTAGAATATGATGAAATAATTGTTGAAAATTTTCCAAATTTGAGGTAGAATACACTCAAAGGACAAGTAAAAGTGACAAAATTCATTCACAGATTGTCAAAAGTAAGAACATAGAATTCTCAAAACAGTATATAAGTATAAAAATAAAGTTATGCTATCACAGATAAAGGAATCATCAAATTAACAGCAGAACACTTAGTACAAATCATATAAACCAGATAAAATTGGGGTGACACAGTCAAATTCTTGAAAGAAAGATATTCAGTCAAGAATACTGTTTCAAGTAAAGTTAGCCAACATAAATGAATGACAAAAAAATGACTTTCTAATACAAGCAGAAATGTAAGGAATTCATCATTTCCAGAGTGTTCTGTAAGAAGTACTCAAGACAATCTTACAGTACAATTAAAAGGGCAACAGCTGCCATCACAAAAACACAAAAGTAACAATCTTACTAATGAAATAGATATGCAATAAAGAAGATGAAAATCAAATAGATATGCAATAAAGAAGATGAAAATCAAGCTTTGGTAACAGCAAATGATAGAAATAGTTAGATTAACAGTAGAAACTCAGATTACCATAAAGGTAATTTCAACTAGGGAAGGCTGGTGAAAGAAACGTTGAAAGATGCATTCCAAGGTTTGCGTTAGGTAGGGGTCCACCACAGAAATTGGAAGAGGGTTGAGAAACCTTGTGCAGCAGTGTAGATGATGCCAGTGTAAATGATCACTCAGCACCAAGAAGACACCACAATGAGGACCAGAAAGACAGCAGTTCTGAAGAGACAGGTGGGCCAGAGTCACTGAGATACTGCCTGGAGAGAAACCTCTCAGACCACAATGACTCCCAGTTTAGACTGAAGCTAGAGTGGAGGGAAGAGCTGTGGTGGGTTAACATGTGGGTGGCAGAAACTTCCTTAATCTCATTATCCCACAAGGCACCTGAACCAGTGGGGAGCAGGTGCAACATGAAGATGGCCTGAAGCAGTCAAGAGTAATTGCTAATATATATAACTCAGTAGTATCAATGAAAACTGTGGTTACAGGCTCTATCTAGGCACACACGTTCCCTCTTTTGAGTCTGGGTTTGTTTCCTGACAGATGGCAGCACACACATTTGTTACTGTGAGGAACACATTCATTTCACTATCCTAGAGGCCCCCCCCAGGGAAGACAAGGTCCCAACATTCCTTGGCATCTGGAGCTGGGAATGCTGCTGCTATCTTGGCAGCCAAGGGATGCTCTGGGGCTGAGAGAATCCTGAGCAATGTCTGACAGTGGGGGTTTTCTGTGCCAAAATGGTGGAGACTCTATGATGGCATAATAATATGTGTTGTGTAGCTGCGTCTCCAGGCACTCAAAGAACTGCACAGATCTTTTGCATGGTATCTGTCCTGGTCTGGATGAGGAATATACCTGGCCTGGGTAAACCTGGACATTGGACACCGTGAAAGAGAAGACATGAGACTGTGATTACACTAACAATCATGGTCATTGCATCCCCTATGCTGTGCAAATAGAAGATATACCATGCCCAAATTGGGTGTTAACCTGTGAGTCTCACTCAACACTTAGGCACTGACCAGTGTGCAAGACATACCCTATCTGCACCTCCAAAACCCTCTGAAAAAATATTGACTCCACCAGGCCATAGAGGCATCATTATTTTCTCCAGCAGAGGAAAAAAACAATAGTGCTTCCAGAAAAGCCTAAAAACAAACACAGGAATACAAGGAACAAAAACAAGGAAGACAGTGTGATTCCCCAAAGGAACAGAACAATGTTTCAATTGTGAATAAGAGACTGATGAAATATCTGAAAATGAATGGAAAAAATCATGAGAGTAAGCAAAAGAACACAGAGCAAGTTATTGAGATTAAAATTATAGATGACTTTGATGAAAAATTATGCATTAAAATTGAGATTTTGAGACAATTTAAATGGAAATAATAGCAATGGAGAATTCAAGATGCCAAATAGAAAATACAGTGGGACATCTCAGCCACAGACAGTGTGAGGCAGAAGAAAGAAGACCTGATAGAGAAGGTCAACCCTTGGAAATCAAAGATGAAATATTGGAAAACTCATAAGTTCTCAATATATATGTACACAAGATAAGTAGCAGCTCATCTTTAGAGGATCCACAATTAGACTAACATTTGATTTCTCATCAGAAACCTTAAGAAGTAGGAGAGAATGAAGACACATAGTCTATAATCCAAAAATTTAAAATAAAATAAAAATTGTCAACACAGAATACTTTTCTATCAAATAAATGAAGGCAAAATAAATACCTTCCAAAACAAACAGAAAGATGAAATTATTTGCCACTTTCCATCCAGCCCAACAAATGACCTTGAGGATTTATGAAACAATGGTACAAAACATTGTTACACTTAAATAATAATAATCACTGCAAGTGGTTTCTACTCTCCAATCAAAAGATACAGACTGGCAGAATTAATTTAAAAAGACTCAGCTGTATTCTGCCTTTATCAGCAAGGATATGCACTGAATGAAAAGGAGAGCATGGCAAAAGATAAAGGAAAAATGAGCATGTGTAGCCATGTAGAAAATGAAAATCAAATCCAACACTACATTTTACATTTCAGTCACATTATCCAATAGAATCTGAGTGGTGTAAATATATTTCAATATGCACATTAGTAAGCATCATAGAATGAAACACATTAACTGTATTATTATCTATTAAATATGTGTAAAAAGTAACATTCATTAATATTAATGATTTAAAAGTGGGTATTCAAGGAATATTCCTTAACACAATAAATGCTACTATAACCTACTATTTAACCTACAATAAGATCCTGAAGAATGGGGAAAACTAACAGTATTTCCTCAGAGATAAGAAATATAATAATAAACTTTAGTTTTTTCTAAAGATGTACTTATTTGAATGGCAGAGTTACAAACAGTGAAGGACACTGAGAGAGAGAGAGAGAGAGAGAGAGAGAGAGAGAGAGAGAGAGAGAGAGTGCTTCCACTTGCCAGTTCACTTCCCATTGTCTGAAACCAGAATTCAGGAGCTTCTTCCAAGTTTCCAGTGTGGGTGCAGCCAGTCAAGTGCTTGATTCATCTTGTACTACATTTCCTGGCACAGTATTAGCAGGGAACTGGGTTGGAAGTGAAACCACCAGGACTCGACTGACACCCATATAGAATGCCAGAATCACAGTGCCTTACTCACTTACTCATGAACAAGTGTACTAAGCTAGAAGTGCAAAACGAAAGAAAACTAAAAATAAAATAAAACAGGAGCCAGCATCGTGGCATAGCTCAAAAAGCCACCTTCTGCAATGCTATCATCTAGTATGGGCACCAACTCATATCCTAGCTGCTCCTCCAATTCACATTCTAGCTAATGGCCGGGGGGAGGGCGGGGGAACAGCATAAAATCTCCCAGGTGCTTGGGGCTCCTGCTACCAATGCTGGAGACTTGAACGGTGCTCCTGGTTCCTGGCTCTGACATTGCCAGACCTCTTGGGTCCTGGCTCTGTGACTTCTTTAAATAAATGTGTAAATGTGGAATAAAATAAAATTAGGACAAGATGATGAATTATCCTCTGGGATGCTGTTTTTTTAGGATGTTCAAACTGACAGTCACTGCACTTTGTCCAGAAGGGTAAGGAGGAGCTCAGCTCATTTTGATTTCACAAGCTGATTTGGGAATTTGCAGCTGTTATTCAATATAAGACAGATGTGTAGTTTTCAGGTGTGTGTAAAGACCTACAGAAGTTGAGTGATGACTAGTTGGTTATGAATGCTAGCAGACATTCTGTGCTGAAGTTTCAGATGCACACATTTTAGGGCGTTCATGGTTGTCTCCATTTGGATAACAGTTCCACACATCAGCTTTCACCACACACCTGAGTCAGGCAACAGAATCCCCCACCCACCAGATAGCCCTTTCCTTCACGTTTTACTTCAAGATCAAATCCACTTAAAGTCCACTTGGATGGACTGTGGTTCCAAGTCTGGATGAAATTCAGAGGCTTTTTATTAGCATTGTTTTATTCATTTGAAAGCAGAGTGAGAGAAAGAGAATCTTGCACTTGCTGAATCTCAGTCCTTTTGTCTCAAGGACTGGGGCTGGAGCCACCAAACAGGAGCCTGGCACCCTCATAAATGCCAGAGCTCAAGCAACCAGTTCATCTTCCCCTGCTTTCCTGAGATTGTCAGCAGGGAGCTAGTTCAGAAGCCAAGCCACTAGGATGTAAAGCAAAACTCTGATATGGGGTGCCAAAATTTCAGGGAATGACTAAATTGCCCACATCACAATGCTGGCCTTACATTTTTAAAATAAAGTTCCTTGGAAGAATCTCTACTCCACAGAGCTAAAAATTTCTTGCCCTTGGCCACCCTTACCCCAATGCCCAAAGAATACTCACCTCATTTAAGTAATGCAGGGTTTCCCACAGTGGCAAATAGTGTAATATACTCACAGCAGGATACACAGACTTGGGAGTAGGATCAGGTAGCGGGGGCAAGGGAATTTCTGAAGTGAAAATGGATCACAGCATGAGAAGTGTCCAGGACAACTACTGCCTTCTGTAAGAATTTTCACTTATTGTAAGCAAACCAGTGGCATGAGTCCTATCCTAAAACATGGATATGCTTTTCCAAGAATGATGGCTGACAGGCAGTTGCTGAGTGAATCCTTTTGAATCTACACATGCCATGGCACGGAAGCCTGTGAGTTCTAATGCTGGCCATCAGAATGAAACCTTTCAAGGAGCTTTTTGACAGTGTTGGGTTTTCCTTGGTTCTAACTTTGGTATATGGTTAAACAACACTGTTTAACTGAGCAATAGTTTTCTCTTGTGAAGATGTTACTATGTCTCATAGTTTATGGAGAACTTTAAAAATAGGTTTATATAACATTCACCAAAACCCAGGAAACCATTGCCTTTATTTGCGTGTCTCATTGGAACCACCAATATACATGGGCTTGGAAATGCTTCCTCAATGCCATATCCATTGCCCTTGCTTTTATTAACATCATTAAGTTCTTGTAAATGTCACTTGTAAAAACAATGCAGAACCTACATAACATGATCACCCTCCACTTAAATGTAGACTGATTACCTGAGAGGGATCCAAGGAGTCTTCGAAACCTGAAATATTTTTCTGTGTAATCTCCAGCCTCTGTCAACAGAGCATCACAGTCTGCAAGACAACCAGAGCCCTGTTCAGGGACTTTCAACCCCTGTAGATGTTTCTATGTCTGCATTGGGCATGCAATGTGTCAGACTTATGGGAAATGTATGAAAACAACATCTCCTTACCTCCAGAATATTGCAGCCCATGCTAAGAATGGGCATGTCATGGAAATATAAGATCTTGCCCCATAAGCTTTCCTGGGAAACACTAGTTTCCAGGACATTGGAGTAATCCTTCCATTTCAAAATCTATTGGACATATTTTCTTCCATCTATCTGAATTTTCCATCTTGGCATTGCAGCAATCACCAATTAGAGGCCCAAATAAAAAACTCAGTGGACAAGATGAGCGAAGGGACTCCTAGTGCTGTGATGGCCAGATGGGATATGATGAACATCATGGAAAACCAGAAGAAAGACATGAATGTGCTCATTGCTCAGTAAAAGTCATAGATCTTAGATTCAAGGGTTTAAGAAGGTGTTCAGAGCATTCTTTATAGTGTTGCAATCCCACTAATGTAGAAGGGCAGGAAATACTTGCCATAACTAGTCACTACAGTCCTGTGCATCTTGTTGATATATGCACCCCCACTCAGGAAACCAAAATTGGTTCCACCATGAAACATGTATACATTGAAAGACAGCCCGTACTGGATAAATTCAGATGCAATGTATTCAATAACTATAGAGGGAGAAGAGAACATAGATAATATTAGAAACTAACAGGAGGAAGAAATTTAATTTGAATTCTTGTCATTTAAAACATCATTGATTGTTTTCAATCAATTTCCACTAAAATTGCAACATAAAATGAGAAAATCACCAGAACTGTTCTAGTAATTACACCATTCTAGAACCTTATAAACCTTTCTTTTTCAAATACTGGAACTGGAATTATTAACTGAAACCCAAAGTATTCTTCTTACATTCCTAAAATATCCAGGTTTCATTAGTTTAAAAAAATGTACAAAGGTCTAGCATATCTCCACTAATAAATGCCAATAAACTGTCTCAGGGCACAAGTGATTTGAATTCCTGTTAATGTCCATAGAGAGTTGTGAAATTTAATCTACAAAAACTCTTTGCCTTCATGTGTAAATAGACACAATTTGTCTTTCTACTAGTCACAATATCATTATTTTCTAAATACCTGTATGAAGTGTATAAAATTTCTCCATTCATAGAAATACAAAGCAAAAGAAATTTAAAAATAAAAATATCAGTGAGGAACAGCAGAACAAATTCTAAAAATGTAAGAGTGTCAGGATTAGTTAGATGTGGCATTCAGTCCTTCTGTGCCCTGCACTATTTCTCTTAATCAATCTATTTTCTTTCTCAAAACTTCTGATTTTTAATTTGTTAATTGCATGGAATGACCCCTAGTACCTCACAGGCTTAAAAGAAAGTTAGCTGAGGATGATATGCACACATACACACATATACATAAAACATGACACAATGCATAACATAGAACTGATCAGATAGCTGCTGCTTTGCCATATGGACATTCTAGCTGCTGTTATTCTTCCTTTTTGTTGTGGATTATTACTTCCGTTGGCTCTGATATGTTTGTTTCTGCCATTGGTCACAGTTTTGTTGAGTTTGGTTTTGTTGAGTTTGGGATTCTGTTGTTGGTTCGTATGTTGATGGTGGGAGTGTTGCTTTTGCTGTTATTGCTACCATAGTTACTATGATCATTGATGACAGCAGTGCCATCAATACAAGTATTCTCAGTGGTGATTTTGTTATTATCATTGTAGCTGTCCTTGTAGGTGTTACTGGTGTTTCCGTTTTGATGACATTACTGTTGGCAGTAGAAGTGTCCCTGAACTTTGAATTGTGTAGTTTCTGTTGCTGGTAGTAGTATTGGTGCTTTTGTTGGCGTATTGGTGTTATTGTAGTTGGCATGGTTGTTGGTGGTGATGCCAGTGCTGTGTTGTTACTGGCAATGATGATGATGTTTTATTTTACTCTTTCCATTTTTAGTCTAAAAAGCATGATTTTTCTCAGCGAACAAATATTTTTTTAAAATTTTTCATGTATGTATAAGTGGGTCTATCCACTTAATAGTGATAAAAGGTTATTTTTAATGGAAACATGATTTACAAAATGAACACAACTCTTCAGCCTTTGTTGTACAGAGCAGTGTCTGTTCCTTCCAACAATACTGACAGTAGACTTACTGATAATTCCCAACTTTCTGTGAGGACACTGACACAGATCACGGAAAGCTATCTGCCTCTGGTCATATGGCTTGTTCTGTAGGACAATGAGCAATATGCTTACTGTGCTCCCAGGATGCAGGCTCTCAAAAAATCACTGCACTCTCTTGCTAATTTTACCCTCCAAATTCAACTCTGTAGTAAGATTTGCTCACTTTGGGGAGATGACACAGAAAATACATAAGCTGTATGTCCTTCCTTTATCTGTGCCTATGTGTCACAACTCTCCTATCACTGCTCCCTATTTGTTTTCTTTAAAGAAAACCTCCACAGATACAATGAAATAGTGACTGGCTTTTCAAACATCTGTCAGCTCCCCTAAATCATGGACTTTCTGTCAGTATAAAAATAGTATAATTTTCATTTACTTGTGATTCCTCAGTATCTGGCTCAAAACAGGGGCCTAGCAGGCTGAGTGAATATTTGCATCAATTAGCATAGGCTCATGCAAATATTCTAATGCAGAAACATTTTCCATTGTCTAGAATTGTTAAATACTTACTATGTGGGTTTTTAGTCACATGGGGGAAACCCCAAAAATCAAACCAACCAATCCAGAATTCCATAATTAGAATGGGCATGTTTCCCTAGAAACAAATAAAATAAAGCAAGAATCATCATCATAAAACAGAACATAAATATCATAAGCCCTGAATGAATCACTGTAAAATGTAAAGATCTCAGTTTTAATAAATTCAGAGCCTTTTCTTTTTGCTTCATTAGTTTTCACCACCTTCTTTTTTTTAAGATTTATTTATTTTTATTAGAAAGTGAGATATACAGAGAGGAGGAGAGACAGAGAGGAAAATCCTCAGGCTGCTGATTTACTCCCCAAGTGGCCACCATGACCAGCCAGAGCTGACCCATAACCAGGAGCCAGAAGCTTCCTCTGAACCTTGCACATGGATGCAGGGTGCCAAAGCTTTCCTGAGCCACAAGCAGGGAGCTAGATTGGAAGTGGGACTGTAGGGATCCCAAAATCCATATGGGATCTCAGTTCATGCATGGTGAGGACTCTAGGCATTGGCCACCACGCCAATCCCAACTCCTCCCTTCTTTATTCCATGTTTCCCACCATTCATACTTTGGTTCCTCAACTACACTGTCCCCTCCTTTCAGCTTCAGGCACCAGCTTGAAGTACATGAGAGAAACAGCCATGATTCCAACCTTGTGTTCCAGGCTGGAACCAAAAGAATTCACTCTGGCTATAAAAAAAACCTGATTACAATTGAATGGAAGGCATCTGCTGTGAAATTTAAGAGGTCTTCTGAAATGCTTGTGTACATATTGCTGTGCCATGTTTCAACTATGAATCTTTCACTTTTAAACTTGGTCTTTGCTAATGTGTTCACTAGAAGGTTGTGATGATGGCTCGTTTCATCTCGTTTCCTGTTTTTAACATGGGAGATCCAGATGTAGTCCCTGGAAGTTGCAGAGATTTGAAGTATGGGCCAGTAGATGAGATAAATCTCTCTGTCTCTTTTCCCCCTCTCAGATGGACTAATTTTTTTTTTAATTTTAAGAAAAACTGTTGAATAACCACTGTAAGAAACGTTCTCTATGTCTGAAATCAGACATTCAGTACTCCACATCCTCACTTTACCCAGGAAAAAGCTTGTCAGACTGTCTCTTGAAGCTGCTTTGCCTTACAAGCCTCATGTAGTCACATATGCAATTCAAAAACACTGAAGAAGTCCTCCATAGGAGCACCCTGGTTTATCCATGCCTTCAGGGAGCCTCATATACTGACACACTGCCACATCACTGTGCATGATGCACCACACCCCCTAGGCCTGTGGAAGTGACAGATCACACGTAGCCAAGTGCACTACTCCCAGAACTGCCCGCAAACTTACAGAATTCAGGGAATATTCATGCCTGCTAGGTATAATCTCACAACATTTTAAACTAGAACACTGGGACACCTGTGGGTAGCACCAGTGTTGATTATAATTCAAGAAACTAAACAGATTCTAAAGTGCTTACTTATACCAAAGCAGATACAAGGAATACAAGGAACACTAGCAGAAAATCTTAATATGAAAGACAATTTATAAGTTTATAGGTTCAACTGACTCAATAAATACATTATATATATATGGACCCAGAAAATAAAAACTCAAGGAAACATAAGTCCTACAAATGAATTTAATAGTCGAGCAAGAGACACAAGGAATTACTTCACAACAAGTTAAAAACAATGGCTTTATGTGAGCTCAAGGAAACCCAAGAGAATACGGACATTTCAGCAACATTAAGAACTTAATACGTTTTATGAATTAGAGATTGAGGAATGAATTTATCAAAAATATTGAAACTAAAACATAAATACAGAACCCATTAGCATAAGTGATTTGCTAAAAACAATTATGAATTTGAAGATTGATATTTTAAAATAAAACAACCAGTAGAAAAAATCTTCCAAAAATGAAAATTAATAATGTCATGAAACTCCCCAGGGAGCAAAAATTTTAATTATGAGTGCTCCAGATGGAAAGATGACTAGAAAGATGATTAAATAACAGGATTTTTGGAATAGAAGAAAAGAATCTTTCAAGAAGAGGATGGCTTTTTCAAACATACTCCACTGAAAAACTTTTTAAAAATGCAAAGCAATTAGAAAACAGAAAAGTCTGACATGTAATTTACAAGGATTATGTTAGATTATTGTATTTATCAGAATATTTACAGACTAAGTGAATACGAGTTCAAAAGCACAAGATCTTGATAGAGGGGAATTGCCATCTAAGCACACTCTATCCAGCAAAAACATCTAACAAAGCTTAGAACACAAAGACTTTCCATAGCAAGCAAATCCTTACAGAACTCTCCACCACCCAACCAGCACCACCAGAAATGCAAAGGCAGTTACAAGCAAAGAATTAACAATTACAGACATGAACAATGCACAGAATCTCGACTGTGCGGAGAAAGAACTATCTAGAAAAGAATGCAATTATGTGTATTTCATTTTTACTTTTTGGATTAGATTTGATACGCGAAATGCTGAAAGCTAAGCGATTTTTTAGTCTGTGTTAGCACTGTCCCTTGCATATATATTTATTGGGTTTTGGCATCACTGTGCTGTTATGCCTACAAAATGAACTGAGAAGCATTTCATAAGCATTTTCTGAAGCAATATATCATTGTGCAATCATTTATTCTTAAAATATTTACCAAAATTTACCAAACTATCTAGTCATTCTGGGGTTAGTATTTCAATAAGAATTTACTTACCCAGCTTCATATGCATCTTTTCAAAATTATCTTCCTAACTGTTACATTTTCAGAATTTTTTTGATTTACTTATTTTAATTGGAAATTCAGATATTCAGTGAGGAGGAGAGACAGAGAGGAAGATCTTTCATCCCTTATTCACTCCCCAAGCAAATGCAACAGTTGGAGCTTAGCTGAACTGAAGCCAGGAGCCATGAGCTTCATTCAGGTCCCAAGGTTTTGGGCTGTCCTCAACTGCTTTCCCAGGGCACAAGCAGAAGGCTGGATGGAAAGTGGGGCAGCTGGGATTAGAACTGACACCCATATGGGATTCTGGTGTGCATGCAAGGTGAGGACTTTACCCACAGGGCTATTATGCTGGTCCCAGAATTTGTTTTTGAAAGCGTTGGATTTTTCACACAAATTAGCAAAATTCTCAGCATAAATATATGTAACATTTAAAAGCAAAAATAGAACTTCGCTTTGATCCGAAAAATCTAAAACCAGTCAAATATGTAAAGAAATTTAATCCACCTGTTGAGGAGACATTTGCACTGATGAGTTTATCTATTGTACAAAATACTTTTGGGAATCCAGTGAAAGAAAATGAAATCTCTATATAGGAAAGTGGCCTGTAATCCTATATTTACAGCTGTACAATAGCAAAGACATGGAAACAAGCCAGATGCCCATCAGAAGAGGAGTAGATATAGAAACTGTGGTACACCTACTTCACAAAATACTATTCAGCCACTAAAAAGAATGAAAATCTACCATTTGCAACAAAATATTCCCAACCACTAAGAGACCACTAAGCCAATCCCGGAAGGAAAAACATCATATATTCTCTATTGTATAGGACAACCTTCCTGCAAAATATAAGATCAATAGATATATAGGTAAACATGTGTATACACAGATTTGTCTAAAGGCAAGTACGCCGTGTTGCAGAGATACATTGCAGTATGCATTGCTACTTCTGAATAAAAGATGGACTCTGAGAAAAAATGCTAAATAGAGCTTTGCAATAAGATGCTGACTTCCTGCCATTGAACATCTACAAAGTCATGATACACTTAAAGAGCAAAATGGTGGACTTATGACTGCTTTTGAAAAACCATACTATTGTCATAATATAGGGGAAATTATTTGGATGAGTGAAAACCCTTGAATCTATGGACTGTATCATAAAACTGTGTCACATAATGCAATATGTAATCAATTAAATTAAAAAAAAAAGGTGAGCCTGACTTCAGAATGTGTTTGGAAAATTTCCCTCTTGTTCTGTTTTTTGAAATAATTTAAAGAGAATTGATGTTAATTGTTCAACTGTTTGTCAAAATTCAGCAGTGAAGCCTTCTGGTCCCAGGCTTTTCTTTGATGACAGAATTTGGTTTTCTTATCCCATCCCCTTATTCATCATTAGTCTGTTTAGCTATTCTGCTTCTTTATGATTAATCTTAGTAAGATGTGTGTGTGTCAGAAAATGTTTTATTTCCCATATGTTATTAAATTTGTTGCTGTGTAATTGTTCATAATCTATAATAATCCTTTATTTTTCTGTGGAATAAAACATATTTACAGTGGAGAACACTATGGAATCAGTGTAATTTCTTAACAAAAGATGTATAGATGACACTAAAGTGTGTATGCATAAAATAGAATACTATTCATAAAGAAAAAATGATTGAAATTCTTCCACTTGCAACAACATAGATAAGCTTAAAGGACATACTGTTTTAGGTAAATTAAACTAGATCTTAAAAAAGCAAATATTTCATGTTTTTATTCATACTTCAACCTAAATAAGTTTGTGTCATAGAAGTGAAGTGAGGGGAGGCAGAAGAGGGGAATTAGAAGAAATTAATTTGTGAGCACAATATTGCCATGTGGCAGACTTTGTTCTATATAGAGGGGTGACACAGCTGGACATACTCTAAGTTATTTCTCAATATCCAGAAGAGAAGTTACTCACATTCTTAGTAAAATCAAGGTATAAACTCTTGAAGGAATGCATATGTTTTTTATTCTAATGCAATCATTACACAAAGGATGCATGTACCAAAAATGTCAAAGTACCTTAATAATTTGCATAACTGTGTTTTCATCCAAACTTTTTAAAAAACATCATATTATACTAATAATGAAAACATACTAAAGACTTTTTCATAAAGAAAAGCTGTACATTTTTTTAGTATGGCCATTGCTTTGCATATATGAGCTCAAAACTAGATTCAAAAAGTTGCCAAAAAGGACAAAGAATTGATTCATGCTACAGCATGGATAAGTACATGAACTCACAATATTCCTGAATGCCATATGATAAGGATCGGAGTGTGTGATTTAATTTATATTTAAAAGAACATACAGAAAAGCAAATTTGTTGAGAAACAATATCCTGATTGCCTACGGTTACTTTACAAAGAAAATGAAAAAAGTCTCTTAGTTGTGAATGTCTGTAGGACTCTATCATTGAATTGTATGCTCACAAGGGAAGAATGACAAAAAACTTCCTGTGAATACCTGGAGAAACCTTGTGGCAGAACACAATTTTGATCATTCTTTTTAAACATAAAGTTATCGTTGTTGCATTTACTTTGTGAAATCAATATGATGGTTTTCATTTTAAAAATTAGATTTCTTAAAGACCTCATAGTAAGCATCATTATGTGAGTCAACATTTTTATTTGTAAATAAAAATAACAGAAATATGTTGTAAAATTATTCCAACGATTAAAATATCTCAATAGTGTGTTTTATCCAGAGAGGATATTACTTAGCAATTCACTTAAGATGACATATGTATTTTGGAATATATGAAATTGGTTTATTCCAGTTGCATTCATTTTGTTGCATCAGACAGGATTTCATCTTTTTATGGCTGTGTGGGCTTCTGCAGTGCATACCTGCCACATGTTCTTTATTCAGTCATCTGTGTATGGGCATCTGGATTGCTTCTGATTCAGCTATTGTTATTTGAGCTCAACTGAATTGGAAGTATGGAACACACCCTAACATGGCTAATTTCATTCTGTCTGGATGGCTCGGGCATATGGTAGATGTATCTCAGGTTAGAAAAGGAATGTACTTATGTCTTTCCTTAACAGGAACACTTGTTCATCGATTCTGGGCAGTAGCTGATTATGGCACAGCTGATATCCTGTTAATGTTTCTTGAGGTGAAAACAAAAGAAAATATTGGGGTAAATACACAAAACAGATTAAAGGAAGCATATTTCCTAGTGAAACATAAAAAATAGCTTGTAAACATTTAAACCAATTTACTGGATTTTTTGGTGGGGAGGGTGCTTGGTCTCTCTGCAAACCCAAGGTTCCTTGTATTTATTTTTATCACTTTTTTTTTTAAGAGAGATTTCAAGAAATTTATCTTTTCATTACTCATCACCTTCTATGTTTGCATGTTTAGTAAAAATGCAAGGAGCGGAAATATTTTAAAATATTCACTTGCTTGCCCACAGAAATCACTAAGGTAATGGATGGAGACTTTTAACAATGCTTATGCTAAAGAAAGGGTGGTCTAACTCCACAATTACCACATGTCATGACATTATCCCATCCATAACAGAGTACTGATCCAGACTGCACAATTTCCATTTCTTGCAGTCGATTATGGATTAAAGACTTTGATCCCCTGACACCACCGGGAAATTCAATGTAGTCTGGCTGCTGGCTTCCACCAGCATAGATCTGGATACTACAACCATTTGGGGGACTGAATTAATGATGGGAGGTCTTTCTCTTTTCTTCCTTTTCTTTCTTATGCTCTTCATTTTCAAACAAACCATATTTTTAAAACTTAATAAATAATAGATATTTAAAATTAAAAAAAAACATTGCTTTTGATCTGGGGAAGTATTTTCAAAGTTATGATGACCACATCATTTTGGTTATAATTATTATTTTTAAACCTGCCAGTTTCTGCTTTTTTTTATATAAAGTAAATAAGGTTCATTTTTTTTCAGTGCAGATTCATGAGTAGAGTGCTACCTCCTTCCCCTCTGTCCCTCACTCCTAACCCCTGTTCTCACTCACGTCCCCTCTTTCCTTCTCTCTTAAAAAAGCTTATCATGATACATTTTGCTCTAACTTACAGGCACATCCTTAACAGCTAATTGGCAAGGTTTTCACCAAAGAGCAGTAGAAAAAAAACAAACCTTCTTTCCCTAAAAAGTATATACACAGGCATATGTCAGTCTTGCTCATACAGATTTCATTTTTTGTACCTTTGATTTAGTGATCACAAAGCTGAGAGATAAAAAACATGATATTTTCTCTTTGGGAAAGGCCTATTTCAAGTGTAATGGTTTCTAGTCATATCCATTTGTTGCAAAAGACGATTTTATTATATTTTCATAGCTGAGTAGTAATTTCATACTGTAATATGTATATACACATATACACACACATATGTTTCTGTATCCAGTCATCTGATGATGGACATCCTGGTTGATTTCATATCTTAGCTATTATTAATTTTCATATGATAAACACATGTATAAAAATAACTCATGCTGATTTGGTTTCCTGTGTTAATAATTTGTATTAGATTGGAAAGTGTGTAGAAATTGAGACGTGTCATTTTCTCCTTGATCAATATTTATGGAGTAGTGGAGAAAGCTGAAATGAGAGCAATGCAGTTGCAACATACAAGATTTGGGCAATGGATGGCTCTGATTGTGACAGAAATGGTTGCAAATTGTGGACTGCGACCAGAAATGACGGCTAGTATGCAGTTGCAAGAGGACTAGGAGAACTTGGCAGTGGATGTGAAAGTAATGGCCAACCCTAGGGAAAGCTGGGGCAAGCAGAGCCAGCACAGAGGACAGCATTCGACATCAGGCTGTTGGGTAGGGAAAGGATATGTTCTCTATGGCATGGACCATGTTTAGTCTGTTGGGAAACTGTCACAGAGGAAATGCACTGGGAGGAAAGTAGAGGCTTCTCAATTCCTGTTAAGTAATAAAGAAATAATGCCACTTATTCTCAGGACTTGCAGCATTTGGCTGGAAAACAGCAACATTAACAGAACAAGGTATTGATTCATTCCTGATATCAGTCTTAGAATCATCTGTCTCTGAACAGATGATAAGGGTTTATATCTTTAAACCTTCACTATTGTTGGGTCCAGCAAGGTAGCCTAGCAGCTAAAGTCCTTGCCTTGCACACAACAGGATCTTATATGCACTCCCATTCATGACCTGGCAGTCCCACTTCCAATCCAGCTCCCTGCTTGTGGCCTGGGAAAGCAGGCAAAGAAGGCCCAAAGCCTTGGGACCCTGCACCCATGTGGGAGACCCGAATGAAACTCCTAGTTCCTGGCTCCTGGCTTCAGATGGGCTCAGCTCTGGCCTCTGCACCTGCTTGGGAAGTGAATCAGCAAATGAAAGATCTTTCTCTGTGTTTTTCTGACTTTCCAATAAAAATAAATGAATCTTAAAAAAAAAAAAAAACACCTTCACTAATCTTACACATTTCCACAGTGCAATCGCTAAGCAGAAATGATGATAGCAGGAAGTCTTCCTAATTCTCCAAACATAGAAGCAAATGCTCCTGAAATTACTGGCAACTATGTTAGGGCTCACTGACACCAGACACACAGGCTATGAGTGGTGGAAGAAGAGATAAGATACTTCATCTTTAAGACATCTTACCTGTACTTGATGCAGCAATTTAAACATTCTCTGACACAGTCTTCTTTGATTGACTGTGACCAAGGCTGTAGAGAGAGAACACATGTCTACTGAGGCATTGTGATAGTGCCAACAAGGAAGAGCTGAAGACCCATATGCCTATCCCTATATTATTCATTTACTATTGCCACTGAGAGTTTCCATTTACTGCTACTTAGTATTCAAACGTGTGTACACAGAAGCCTGAGGCAGTAGGATTTCATCCTGGACTGGGTTACTTGATTTTCTAGAAACATTTCATGTTGGTGGACTGGAAGGGTTGTTAAACTCTCCTAGCTTTAGGCAAAGATTCCTAGCAATGCAACAACTGTGACGAAGGTAACGTGCTCAGGGTGAAGGGTTTCCTCGTGATCTGTCAGAGACAACAGCAGCAGCAAGGAAAAGCAACAAAATCCGAGAACACTGAGCAGATACGTAGGTCCTCACATGCTGGAGCACAAGTCTGAAGAACTCGGGCAAATGGGCTTTGGAGAGCTTAAAGTTCACATCAGTCAGGTAAGAGCCCCAGTTATCCCTTCAAACTGTTCTACATCTGTACCTCCTTTAAGGTGACCTTTCCGCACATTATTCATCAAATCAGAGGTCAAAAGCAGCTCCACAATCCCTCTTTTCAGCAGGGCCTGTTGATAAAAAGCAATAACATGAGCTCCTTTTCTTTGTGTCCATTGGAAGAAAACTTGTATAAAGAAATTGGGAAATGAACACAACTGGAATAAAACAGCTATGTGTTACTGAGTAAAAGTGAAATCAGAATCTGAATATTTTCAAATTAAGAAGTTGGAAGATTACTGGGTTTGTCTCATCCCAGTATTGTTCCAGGGGTGAGCACCAAAAGTAGATTAAGGTAAGATCAGAAAACCCCTAAACCAAGTCCCCTTTGGAAAACATAGAGCAGAGTCTGTTAGGAAACACTCTGGAGGCAGTTGTAAGTCACAGGATGTGAAGGAGCGCAGACAGGAGAACCCATTGTGCTTTGAGGGACCAAGGACACTGAGCACAGGTCTGCATCACAAGCCAAGCAAATTATCCAAGCTTATTCCAGAAAACAAAGCAGCCTTTTCTGCCTTAAAGAAGAGGGACGTCTGATAGAAAGTTTATGAGAAAAGTGACCAGAGAGCCGAACTTTCTCCCTGTGATTCTCTTCTTTTCCTTGAACCCTGTCTGGGAACGGTACGAGATTGTCACATTACCTGAAATAAGACAGCCACAGAAAGCCAGGTACCCAATAATTCCACCCATGTGTGGAGCTGATGCATGGTTTCAGCGAAGCTGACGGTAAAATGGTGGTGACCAGAATTTGAGGAGAGTAGAGCAGGAGGAAATTGGACAGACTTGTAATACTTGGTTAAAACAGTTATGATGTGCAGTGATGTGATTATTGGTGAAGATAATGCACCGAATATTTAAAAATAAGAAAGTAGAAGAAGCAAGATTTCAAAACTGCTCACCACAAACAGTAAGTATTCAAGGAGAAGGATGTATTTATTTTGCATTGAGCATGACATATTGTATCAAAATATGGCATAATATTAATATTTTTGAATATATAAACATATATTTCTAAAAATATAATATCTGCTGTGAATTATTGATGCATTGATGCCAGCCATGAGCAAAGGTTCAAGAGACAAATGACTCAGATTGGATCCAATTCCAGACAGAATCCATCACTTCCACTGAGGCCTATGATGTATTTTGCCCATCTTCCTTGCATAGCAGGTGAGCTGCATACTTTTTGTGAACAGAGCTGATGATGGGTCAGCTCAGATCCTGAAGCCTCTAGCCCTACTCATTACACTGATCAGGCATACAATCCAGTCTGGAACCTCATCAGCCTTTGAATATGGAAATTCAGAGACAAGAAACTCCAACATCAAGGAGGACAATGCACAGGACTGCAGTTACAGCCTGACCAGGAATATCACTCTGTGAGGGAACAAAAGGATATCGAGGGCGTCAATGTAGACACCTAGTAACCACTATCATCAACTCATTGATCACTATTTGCTGTATGTGCACATTCACTAACTGCAGCTTTAATAATTCATATTTAACTCTAAATATTCCTGATTATACTGATGATATTGTAAATTCATCGTGGAATTAAACTTTGACTTAAATATCCTTACAGTGCATATTAGCCCTGTTACTGCAGGAAGAAATTAGAAATGCATGCCAGAAAAACACAGTTTGCTGAAGGAAACATATAAATGAAGAAGCACACAAAGTGTTCTTACCTCTTTGATATAAGGCATGTATTTTTCATCCTTGTTAAATGCACCATATTCATTCTCCACTTGGAATGCAATGACAGGGCCTCCATGGTGGTACTGAGACACAAGCATATGAGGGTTGAAACATGAGGCTACCAGGGTTCAAACTTACAATGAGTTTGCTGAAGAAGATAACACATCTTTTGGGTACATGTGAAGCCAAGCTTCCTGAGGACTCAGCCTGTCTCCTCCTGGGCACTCAAAATGGGGCAGAAATCCTCCTCTCTGTGTTTTCTTCTATGTCTCATGCCAGTTACCACTAGAATATAAACTCTGAAACCTGTGGCTCTGTCCCTTATTACACACTGATCCAGGTTCCACATCTGGAAGTTCAACAACTGCTGTGGGCTGAGGAGTTGACTAGCACTTGTTAAGCCGTTAAGCCAACCACTACAGGGAGTGGGCTTGGGGCTAGAAGCACCTGGTCTCAGCTGTATCCAATATGCTCTAATGAAGGGTGTGGGTAAAGAGTAAACAAGAAGTAGATGAAAGGTCAAGAGAGGAGGCAATAAAGAGGGGCCTCAGAGAGAGGCTTAAGAGAGGCTTTCACTATCACTGTTCTCCTGTCGGTGCCTCATCCCTCAGATCCTCACTGTGTCCATGTTACTGGCACTGCTGGTGGAACAAGCGACTATCCAAACCTTCTTACGTTAAAAGCAGCTTCCAAACCTAATGGTGGTGGAGCTAGCGATTGAGGCTTGAAGAATGAACTAGGGTTAGATGAGATCATGGGGTGGTCATAACTTGCTGTCTCAGTGGTGGTACCAATATCTAACTGTGTCATTTCAATTTGCAGGGCAGAAGATGGCAGAAGATCAAGTCCTTTCCACAACTGATAATCAGATGATCTGCCATTCTCTATCAACTATTCAACCTGTGGGATGTTATTACACCCAAGAAAAATTGACTATCTTGTGACATTGGAAAGAGGCATCCTTATTCCACGCACTCTCATAAGATCACAACATTCCTGTGTGCTAGGGCCAAATGCTTCTGCCTCCTGCTCAGGAGTGTGGCTCTTAGAACAGCTCTACACCTTTGTAAACTTCTCTTCTGCCCTCTCCTCAGAGACCACCACCACCATGGGTGCTCAATCAAGATCTTCCTTCACATCAGAGAGATGGGTAGAGGTCTGAAAATGCAACCTCCCCATAACAGTTCTCTCTCTCTTCCTCATTTACTATGTGCAACTTATGTTCTATGTGATGTTGTTCTTTAGAGGCCCTGATGACCGTACAGGACAAGTAAAAGCTTCTGCCCTCAAGCTGATGGTACAGAATCTAAGAACCCAGGAATTTCAGCTTCATGTTTTATATGTGCAGATTGTGGCCTATTCACAGGTTGAATCAGAACAAATTCTCTCCCTACAGTAAAGGAATTAAGGAAACATTTCCTGGGCCTTACCTGGAGAGGAACCATTATGGGGACCAGAAGATCAAAATATCTGTCCACTGATTCAACAAAGCCTTTGTCAGTTGTCCTAATTCGGGACTTGGGATCCTGCAGTAGCCAGCTAGGGGCAAGGAAAGACAGACTCAGTGCAGAGAGGAAGGCAGGAGAACATAACCCCAGGTCCTTCTCGAAGCCCCCCTTTTTTAGAGCTTCATCACCATCTAGCTCATACCCAGAGCCCTGTTACAGTTAACAGTCCTGCAAAGGATACACCTGGTCAAGTTCTTGATACCACTCCCAGCTTGTAGGTTTTATAGGAAGTCATTATTCCATTGCAGAGGCACCTCGTGATTCTAGAAGAAATTTCAGGTCTTTCTAGTCAGTCCGAGAATCTGAGCCTGGTTAGGCTCCCACACCGGCTTTCATGAGTCTCTCTCACACTCAAACGCGTTAAGACCATTTTTCATGAATGCCATATGTGTTCCTTGGGAAAGGCTCACATTTCTCCTAAGACCCAAGACTTACATGCTGGGTAGGAACTACCATTTCATAAACCTCTTTGCTCTTGTCACTGGGGAAGTGCCAGGTGTCAAACTTATCAGCACACATAACAGTTACTTCCATAAAAATGCACATCTGTCAGGCTCAGCCTTTTTGTGCACCTGAGTTGGACCAGAGGAGAAATCCATTGTAAAAAAAAGCAATAATTTCAGGTGAATCTGAGGAGGGAAGGCATTTATCTTAAAGCATAGTTGAGAATTAAATCAGGATTCCCATTTAATGTTTCAGGTCAAAGAAGTAGATCCTAGATTTCTCAACCAAATTTCATGTATTGGGGCTGAGAGCTAGAGATGTCAAAAACGAGCAAACACATCTCCTGCAACAACAAAGAAAGAGATAGGGTGAGGCAAAATGAATGCAACAAAGTAAGAGAAATGCCAGCAGGATTTGACTCTCTGGGCAAAATGCTTCTGTTTCCTTTCTTCTCCATGCATGAGGAAAATAGAGTTGCCTGCTTTGGGGGACAGAAGAGATCAGGCCTCTATAGCTCTTCCTCCCTTTACACCCTGTCATGCTATTGGCACGAACCAGGGTATCCATCTCCTCTTCTGTTCTTTGCAATGAGAATGGCCGTGAAACCTGCTCCTTGCCACAGCTCTCAGACTGCATGTGAGACATGCACCTAAATCCCATGCAATAAACACTTTGTCAGTGGAGGTTGTTGTCACTGTCCTTGTCATTACTTTATGTGAAGCAAATAGTTTACTATGCCACAGTTCTGGTGTCACAGCCCAGCTTACCTGGGCAAGCCCCCAAGGTCAACTTCAGCACAGATGTAGGGGCCTGGACGCAGAATCACCCATAGGCCGAGCTCCTCTGCAATCATCACAAAGGCCCTGGGAAGCAAAAACTCCTCAATACCACACATGATTCCATAGCAGAGTCTGGGCAGCATGCAGTCTGCACATACTGGAGGGTGAAGCAGCTGCCTACCTCTCCCCCATCCTCTCATTGCCAGGGACACAGGTGAAGGAACACCCGAAGAGCAGGGCATCCCTATCCCAGGTGGGAGAATGAAGATCCTGCCATCTGGGCATCTACTGGCTGCTAGCGTCAGAGCATCAGCAGAGCATTACTTGTGTATCAGGCAGGAAACAGTGGTAATAGCAGTAAATCTACAACAATCTTGCTAATCCAGATAAAAGACTCATCATCCAAAGTTAATAGGTCCCGTTGCAGGTATTGGTCCCATTTCATTGGCCAATGGTCTAGAAATGCAAAGTGGAGCGTCCCCAGTGGTTGCAGAACTGGCCTATCTGAGAGGCAGCACACAGCTGGGCAGCATCCCACCTTGATGCTGGTAACAGGGCTTTCAGCACAGAGTCAGCACACGGCTGGGCAGCATCCCACTCTGGTCCTGAGAACAAGGCTCTCAACACAGAGGCAGGTCATGGCTGGGCTCCTAATCCACCCATGTAACCACCTATCAGAGTCCTCCTCTTGCTCCAGAAACATCAACCCCACATACTTCAGGTCCAAGTTTCCAGAGAAGTCAAATTTGCCCCTTTCTGGCTCGTGCAGGTTCCAGGGAATGTAGCTAGAAAAGAGAAGAGGGAAAAATCCTAAAAACTTATTGCTTTCTTACAAATATTTAAGGTCATCCTCAGACCCATGCTAAAACTGGCATAGTGCTACTGCAGAATAAGTGGCACTTATCCACTGAATTAAACCTTTATTTCAAAACCAAATCTGCATAGTTTCCTTCTTAGCTACCCAACTATTTTCCTATTGCTCTAGATTCTATGGATTTTGGTATAATTTTCCCATTCACTCTCTCATCCAAAAAAGGAATGAAGCAAGAGAAAATGTATGGTATGCACTTAATATTTCTCAGTGGTAGTTAAACTACAAAGAAAAAAATCCACAAATAAATAAAACAAGTGGGTGATTTCTCTGAGGTTCCCGGGGATAGAATGCAGAAATGACTCCCTGTGGAACTTGAGAAGAGCAGTGGCAAGCCTAGCTCCATGACACAGCAGGAAAAGGCACTGCCTGAGGCTTTGGGACTCCATATGGGCTCCAGTCTGTGTTCTCACAGCTCAATATCCAATCCAGCATGCTGCCAATGTACATGGAAAACAATGGAGGATAGCACAAGTCATGGGACACCTACATCAATGTGAGAGAACCAGAGATAGCCCCTGGATCCTGGTCTCAGATCAACCCAGCATAGCCATCATTTGGAGAGTTAATAAGCAGAAGGAAGATCTCTCTCTCTCTCTCCCTCTCTCATGCAGACTTTCCAATAAAACAGTACATTGTTTCCAATAAGACTTGTATTTTTAGTCCACAGTAGCCATCATATTAAATGGCAAAAGTTGACAGCATTTTCTCCTCACATCAGGAACAACACAAATACATCCATTCTTGTCAGTTTTACTGAAAAAGTGATTAGAATTTTAGCTAGAGGGCCTAAAGTGATGGCGCAGTGGCTAAATCCTTGCCTGGAAAATGACAAGATCCCATATGTAGGATGGCTCATGTTTTGACAGCTCCATTTCCCATTCAGCTACCTGCTTGTGGCCTGGCATAACAGTCAAGGATGGCCCAAAGCTTTGGGGACCCTATACCCACATGGGAGACCTGGTAGAAGCCCCTAATTCCTGGCTTTAGATGAGCTCAGCTTCAACCATTGTGGCCACTTGGGATGTAAATCAGCAATGGAAGATCTTTCTGTCTTTCCTTCTCTCTATAAATCTGAATGTCCAATGAAAATAAATAAATCTTTAAAAAAAAATAGAGATGGGGCATGGCGCGATGGTGTAGTGGTTAAACTCCTCGCCTTGCACACACGGGATCTCATATGGGTGCCGATTCTAATCCCGGCAGCCCCACTTCCCATCCAGCTCCCTTCCTGTGTCCTGGGAAAGCAGCCAAGCATGGCCCAAAGCCTTGGGGCCCTGCACCAGCTTCGGAGGCCCAGAAGAGGCTCCTGGCTTCAGATTGGCTCAGCTCCAGCCATTGCGGCCGCTTGGGAGTGAATTATCAGACGGAAGATCTTTCTGTCTGTCTCTCCTCTCTGTATATCCGCCTTTCCAATAAAAATAAAATAAATCTTTAAAAAAAATAGAAAGGGCCCAGCATCATAGCGTAGTGGTTAAAGTCCTCGCCTTGCACATGCTGGGATCCCATATGGGCACCAATTCTAAACCCAGCAGCCCCGCTTCCCATCCACCTCCCTGCTTGTGGGTGGGAAAGCTGTCCAAGAGAGCCCAAAGCCTTGGGACCTTGCACCTGCGTGGGAGACATGGAAGAGCTCCTGGCTCCTGGCTTTGGATTGGCTCAGCTCCAGCCATTGTGGCCAAGTGGAGAGTGAACCATTGGATGATATAGATCTTCCTTTCTGTCTCCCCTCCTCTCTATATATCCGTCTTTCCAGTAAAAATAAATAAATCTGAAAAAAAAGAAAAAAATAGATTTCTATCCAGAGAAATCAGGCAAAAGTAAGACGAAAGCCTAAAATAGGTACGGCAATTCAAAATAACTATTTATCTATCTAACTATCTAAGTATCTATACTATATGGTGCAGTATATGCTATAGTCTATGGACGGAAAAATCAAAAGATTACAGCAGAACATTGTAAATGATAAATGAACTCAGTAAAGGTACAGGATAGAAAACTCAACATAAAATCAGTAATACTTTATACGCCAATAACACCTTTTATGAATAACTATATTACAAAAGTTAGAGATTCAATACCAATTCTCACAGAACAAGCAAAATCTTCAAGTAACAAGATTAAATAAACACAGCAATCATGACAAAACTATTGATTTCAAGACACATCTGAGAGTCATGGTGGGAGAGAAAGCAATAACTAGACCAGTGGAACTGAAACCACATTATAGTTACAGGAAATTAATCTACATTTCTTTAGTCAATTGATTCTTTACAGAAGAGCCCTAAAAAGTGACAGATCTTTCATAAATTGCCCTGCTTAACTGAATACCAGGTGCAGGAGATAAAACTTAAACCCTACTTCCCCACTACTCCCCCATCCAAAAACTCAAAGTGGGTCAACAACATAAATGGAAGACATGAAACACTAAAATTACTAGAAGAAAACCATAGAAACAACAACTCAAGACGCTGATCCAAGTTATAACTTTATGGATAAGCTATTTAAAGTACAGAAAACAAAGTAAACATCAAAAACAGGGCTGTTACCAGGCCATGATGCTTCTACACAGCAAAAGCAACCATCAATGGAGGGAAAAACAAGCCAAGATTGGAAGAATTACTTGCCAGCTTTTCATTTGAAAAGTCAATTTAAAAGTAGACATTAAAAATATATTGCTGTGGAAGAATTTTATTTCATTTTCAAAAACAAAAGAAAGCTTTGCTGGATATGTTATCCTAGGCCGACAATTTTTTTCTTTTAGAATCTGGAATATGTCACTCCATTCTCTTCTTGCCCGTAGAGTTTCCTGTGAGAGATCTCCTATGAGTTTAATTGGCATTCCTTTATATGTCAATTGATTTTTTTTCTTATGCACATTTAAGGATCTTATGCTTATGTTCAATTGAAGAGATCTTGATGAGCATGTGTCTTGGTGAAGATCACTTTTGATCAAGCCTGTTGGGAGTTCTGTGCCCCTCCTGGATCTTGTTTCCCAATTCTTTCTCTAGATGAGGGAAAATTTTTTCCGTTATGATTTCATTAAATACATTTGCAAACTCAGCTTCTCTTTCTGCACCTTCTGGGACTCCCAGAACTCTTATATTTGACCTTTTAATAGTGTCTAGAAGAGACACACCTCACCAACAAAAATCAGCGGAAATTATATCACATGAGTTTTGTTGTTTTTTGTTAGTTTCATCTCTTCAAAAACACTTTCTTCTGATTAAATGATTCAATGACCCATAGATCATACAGTAACATAATTTTCTTCAAGAAGGTTCTTGATTTTTCATTTCTTCAGCTACACATTATTCATTTAGTAGCATGTTATTTAACTTCATGGTGTTGTTAATTTCTTTTCTCTTCCTGATGTTGACTTTGTTTTGTGGCTCTTCATTTAAGGGGATGTATAGTGGCTTTGTAATGGAGGTTGTCATATCTAGTAACATGTCACTTAGCTTCATGGCATTGTAAATTTCTATTTTTCTTTCTATTGTTGATATTGTATAGTGACTTTTCATTTAAAGGGATGCACAATAACTGTGAAATGGAGACTAATATATCAAGAGATGAGGATACAATGTAGTATGCATTTCTACTTCCAGACAAAGATGGACTTACAATGAAACTGTTCACAATATCTTGACAATAGGATGCTGGACTCTCTGACATTGTCCATGCCCACAATGATGGACATATGACTGTGTATGAAGAACTAAATTTTAGTAATGATATAGAGGAACTAGGTGGCAGGGGGATGGAATTGGGGAGGGGATAAGGGAAATTCCAGGAGCCTGTGGAACTGTACCATAAAATGATAATAATAATAATTGTAATAAAATGTAAATATATATATATATATATTGCACAATTCTCATATGATTATCAATCACAGAAACAGATGTCCAAGCCATGAGGCAGGACCTACATAGTTGTGCAATGGGCTAAACCACAGTCTGAAAGACCATTGCACATATCAGAATATCGAGGGAAGTTCTGGATCCTCTGCTTCTGATCCAGCTGATGTTAATAGGAAAGAGTGGGAGATGGCTCAGGTATCTGGGTCCCTGCCACACACATGGGGGATCAGGTTGGATGTGGCCTGTTCTAGACCTGGATATTGTGGCCACCTGGGAAGTGGCAACAGGATGGAAAATATTCTCTCTGTGTCCAGAAACACAAAATAATTTTTTAAAGAATAATTTTAATGTGATAAAATCTCACTGTAGTGAGAATGGCTAGTGTTAAAGAGACCAAAATAGAGTTAGAATTTCAGATTAGTGGTTAAATATGGCATATTTCACATCACAATGACTGGGTTAATCCTTGGCTACAAATCCTTTACTCACACTCCTCACAGTGAAGGTCAAGTCACTGTGTTTCAGCCAATCATGCAGGAGGCTTGAAGTGAGTTCCTAGCCCTTCCTTATCTTAAAATAGTAAATATGATTTTTTTTTACAATATGCAATTTTTTAACACTTTCATTGGGAGTCCATCTTTTATTCAGTGGCAGAAATGCACACTGCAATGTATCTTCATTTCTCAGTGTGTTATTTTCCCTTATACAGTTCCTCTCAATGTATATATATACATATAGATAGTATACATATATATACACCTATATAGCTGTTGATCTTGTATCTTACAGTAAGGTTGCCTTATATCACAGAGAACACATCATATTTGTACTTTTGAGATTTGCTTATTTCAGTAAATATATTGTTGCTATAAATGTAGGATTCAGGTCACTTTCTCACGTGAATTCATTTCCTTAGATATATTCCCAGGAGGGGGATAGCTGGGTCATATGGTAGCTCAGTTTTCAGTTCTCTTAGCATTCTCTTCACTGATTTTCATAATCACTATACTAGCCCACCACATCGAACTTGGGTGTCACCCTGGACAGTGGCCAGACTACACTGGTTCCAAGGCACAGAGGCATAGTTTAAAGATAAAAAGCATCAAAAGAAAAAACCAACCAAAATTTGCACAAATGCCTAAAAATAGACATAAAAAACAAGGAAGACACAATGACTTCCACAAAGGACCACAGCTCACCATAATTTGATTATGAGGATGAAAATCTTTTTTTTTTCAAATTAATATTTATATATATATATTTATATTTTGACAATCTTTACATAGTTAATTAGGGTAAAAAGGTTCAAGGGCTACAGGAAAGTGGGTAAGACTAGTATTTTTTCCATATTGTTTCCTACATGTTTAAAGGCGGGTATTAAGGAAGAAGGCCCACCCAATTTCCCACCCTCCCCAGGTCCCAGATGTAGGGTATGCTCTCTTTTTTCTCTTCTCTTCTCTTTTCTTTTCTCTTCTTCTTCTTCTTCTTCTTCTTCTTCTTCTCCTTCTTCTCTCTCTCTCTCTCTCTCTCTCTCTTTCTCTCGCTCTCTTTCTCTCTCTCTCTCTCTTGCTCCAGACAAAACTGCAGATCTTTCAATTCCTGGTTGAATCAAGCCTATTAAAAAACCGCTATATTTTTCTACCTCATTCCGTTTCCAAAACTTTGATCATACAGTCATAACAGTGATGGACAAATGCCTGAGCACAAAATGCGACCACAGGAAGCTTAGGCAGAAGGATAGTCCTCACTTTGTGTCCCAAGCAGATTCAAGGCTCAGAGTCAGGTTGCAGCTCCAGGTTCTAGCTCCCCAATGGTCCCAAGCTTAGGGGGCTGGGGCTGTACTCACGTGGTGACAGTATTGAAGCCACAGGCCTTCAGCTTCAGCAAGCGGTCCCTCCAATACTCCCTGGGAACCCGGAAGTAGTGGATGGAGCCACTGAAGATCCGAAACTCGTGACCATCCAGGGTGAAGTATGCATGACCCATTCCTGGGTTTTTAGTGCCAAGGCCCACAGATCGGTTTTTCAGGTCCAGGGGGGTCAAATGAGACCAGTTATATCTGCAGAGGGGATAAAGGGGGATGTCAGAAAGGGACCAAGAATGGGAAAGAGCAGAGACTGCTGAGTCCTCAGGGAAAAGGCCGTTCCTGTGAGCAGAATGCACTATGCACTCGCAGGTGCCCATAATTTCCTCCCAGGGGAAGAGTGCCTGCCGCTGTTACACAAACCTCATCTGAGATGGCTGTGCTGTTTGAGCTAGAACACTCCTTTGCATTGTTGCATGAAGAGCGTGGTACGATGAGATAAACTGTAGGAAAATGGCCAGGAATCTCTTCCAGAAGAAACTCTGGCTGTCAGGAGAAAGGGACACAATGACAGGGAATGTGAGACCCCTAAGGCTTTCCTCCACACCTGGAGAGACCATAGTCACCAACGGAGTGCCTAAAGGTACAGCCTGTCTTAGAGACCCCAAGAAAAAGAGCCCAGGCTTCCACTGCTTCACAAGACTTGCCATGCCCAGTCTGTCCTACACAGTCTGAATCTGTAGATTGGAAGCACATGGAACGCATGCAAGTGGGAAGCTGGAAAAGATCAGCGCCTGGCTGAAGAGAGAGGAAGTCCTGTGAGAGCACTTTGTTTCCCCCTGGATTTCCCTCTATCCCTCCACCTGACAGTGGGAACATGCTCAGCATGCTGGGGGAAATGTCTACAGGTGAACTGACCATAGCTGGCTCACAGTTAGAGATGTGCAGCATGTCTAATACAAAGCTGCAGTCCCAAAAACAGTATGACTGACACTAAGAACCTGATGGGGCAAGGAGAATTGTACGTGAGAACACAGAGAGTGTGAGGTAAGAACAAGGAAAGGATGCCTGGCAGAGTCCTGGGCTGTGGATCTGCTTCAGCAAAGGATAGGCAGCAGCTCTTCACCTGAGAAGGGGCTGGAAGCCCATTGTGCAGTAATCCAGCATCACTCGTAGATTTCAGCAGCTCTTTTCATCAGCCCCAAACCAACACTGAGGTCCAGAACTTGCTACAAAGACAGGCTCCTGTCTGCTTTGCAGGGGTAGCCAGGGAGAAATCCTTGTAGTCACCAGTGCTGGGATCAATAATCTGCACACTGAGTACCACAGCCTGGCCACAGTCTCCCCAGCCAAATACCTGGGTCTGGAAGCCTCTTGTGGTGCCAGAGATGGCTAATGGAACTCTGGACCTAGAGCCATCCAGAGCCCATGGCCACGTTGAGCACCTGGACCACCAGACACAGCGTAACTGACCTCTAGTTCTGAGGGAAAGAAAAGGCATTGCTTTCATTGGATTTCCTGAACTATCTAAGAACCCACTGCCAGTTGGCACAAAACCAAAAGTTAGTGGGAGGAAAGGAAGTGGCCAGCCTAACCCTGGCATACCTGAGAGCAGGATGTCCTGATGCCCCCAGTTCCGTCAATTTACCAAGTACCCATTATGTTCAGATCCGATGCCTCAGATCAGAAGCAAAGGAATCATTTTTGTGTGCAATTAAAGTTTAGATGGGAGAAATAAAGGCTACATCAAGTTTTCACAGAGAACAGTGGAAGCACTGAACTGGGACCAGGCTGCCCCTAAAAATGCCACTTTTCCAAATTTATGTGTTGATTAGAATGAGCAAAGTCTTGGAAAAAAACTTAAAAATGTCTGAAAAGTCCAATCAGTACACAACATGCTTTGAAAATCTTGGAGTATGAGTAGCTGGAAGCTGGCAGGAGGCAGGTCAGGTTGCCAACTACTGTGGATGTAGTGCTAAATTTCCAGGAATTAATGGAGAATGAGGGTACAACCATTAAGTGATTCCAAGAAGGAAGTAAATGAGATCTTATTTATATTCATGATGCTTTATGCATGGTTGAAGCAAAACCAGAAACCAGCAAATCATCCTACAAAGCTGGTGACCCCAGAGTAAGGGTAATGGATTGCTCTATGGTAGAAACGAAAAAAGAGATGGCTGTGGGTTCAAGGAAGACCAGTGGGTGGAAAGTAGTAATTCTTTTAAAATTTTTCTTTATTTTTAAATATTTATTATTATTATTATTATTATTACTGTTATTATTTTATGGTACAGTTCCACAGGCTCCTGGAATTTCCCTTATCCCCTCCCCATTCCTCTCCCCCTGCCATCTAGTTCCTCTATATCATTACTAAAGTATAGTTCTTCATACACAGTCATATGTCCATCATTGTGGGCATGGACAATGTCAGAGAGTCCAGCATCCTATTGTCAAGATATAGTGAACAATTTCATTGTAAGTCCATCTTTGTCTGGAAGCAGAGATGCACACTACATTGTATCCTCATCTCTGGATATATTAGTCTCCATTTCACAGTTATTGTACATCCCTTTAAATGAAAAGTCACTACACAATATCAACAATAGAAAGAAAAATAGAAATTTACAATGCCATGAAGTCAAATAACATAGTAGTAGTTCTTAATAATTGCATGAGCTCATTGCTCCAGAGCAAATAGTCTAACCCCAATGCTTCTGACCACCTAACTTGTTAGCTTTAAGTGAGATCAATGCAAAGAAGAAAAGGTGGCCCCAACTCCAAATATGCTGTATTTACGTTACATTTGCCCCTATAGAGAAACCTATTGATTTTCTTTTGGATTCCTCACCTTATTTAAAATAAGAATGAAGATTGAACCCTGGAACTTGGTCTTCAAATATGTTGTAGCATCATATTCTCCCCTGTCCTTCATTGCAGCTATGCTTTCCTTCCTGATCCATAAACTCCCTGAAAATTTTGTAGTTCATCCATCTTGTACTCAAGCTTACATTTTAAGAAATGCACTACTGTGTCTTCATTAAGGTGTCATAGACACATTACATAATTATTCTTTGTCAAGTTTTACAAAAATATTCTGGGGCTTATTTCTTTACATTTAAATGTAGACTGAATTTGTATGTTTCTACAAAAAGTCACCTAGAATTTGATAATTGCATTGCATATGCAGATACATTTTAGAGATTTGACATGATTCTCATATGAAGCCTTCAAATCTGTGAACCTAGTATATGTCTCAATTAATAAGCATACTAGGTTCACAGTTGTCTCTCAATAAGTACATCTTTATTTCTTGTTTCAGAATGTTTTATTTTATGAAACGGTATTGCATATTTAATTTCTGCTTAGACATTTAAAAATTATTGATTTTTACTTGAAAGAGATTTACAGAGAATAGGAGAGATAAAAGCAGAATGTTTTCCATCTACTGGTTCACTCCCCCAGTAGCCACAGTGGCCAAACCTGAGACAATCCAAAGCCAGGAGCCAGGGGCTTTTTCTGAGTCTCCAACATGGGTGCATGGTCAGTGGACGTGGACCATCCTCTGCTGTTTTATCAGACCATAAGCAAAGAGATGGACTGGAAGTAGAAGCCTGAGTATGAATCAGTGCCCATAAAGGATGCCAGCACCACAGGGTGAAGGATTAGCCTGTGGAGCCACACTGCCAGCTCCAGGACTTATTTGGGTTTGATCCTGTATTTGTGAGATTATGTTTCATTTGTTAATGTTGTGCTTTGTGACCTTGGTGAATTGACATCAATTAAAACTGATTATGTATTTCTTGGTCTTACATGCTTTCATGTGGTTGCAAATATGGATAGTTTTTCCCCATTATTCCATTTGCATAGCTGTTCCTTTTATCTTCTTATGGTAACTGCAGTTTATATGTTGAATGGCAGTGGAAGGAGCTGACATCTGTACCTTGTTTCTAGTGTTAAATGGGAAGCAGAGCTTTTCACTCTAACTGAAGCTCACAGTTTTGTGTATACATTATTTACCAAGTTGAATTAATTTGTTCTACTTCAAACTTACTGATAATTTTCATTATGAGTAGCTTTTTGCAAGTTGTCAATGTTTTAACCCTCTCTTCCTTGAAAACATCTCTACCTGTTTTTCCCAGCTTCTATAGAATAGGATTGGACTCCATTTTTCAGAGTTGGCTATAACTCCACACACCATTCCTCTAAAGTTAATGAGTTATTTCACCTGCTTTAGATTTACACCTTCGTTTTAATTATAATGTATCTTGGTTTATATATATTTACTTATATTTATCTTGGTTTATGTATATTTATTTGTATTTATAAATAAAGATTTATTTATTTTTATTGGAAAGAGAGATTTACAGAAAGGAGAGAAAGAGAGAAAGATCTTCCATCTGCTGGTTCACTCCCCAAGTAGATGCCATGGCCAGGACTGAGTCAATCCAAAGCCAGGAACCAGGATCTTCTTCCAGGTCTCCCACATAAGTACAAGATTCCAAGGCTTTGGGCTATCCTCTACTGCTTTCCCAGGCCACAAGCAGGGAGGTAAATGGGAAGAGGAGCATTTGGGACACAAACCGGCACCCTTATGGGATCCTAGCACTTTCAAGGTGAGGATTTATCCACTAGGCTACTGTGATAAACCCTAATTTCATTCTTCATATCTAATCCATTTTGCAAGCACCATGTAATGAAAGGATATACTTTTTCAATATATATTCAATACACCTTTGTAAAAAATCTTTTGGCTAATGTCCAAGAAGGGACACAAAAACCATCCAAACTGGAAAGAAATGGTTATGGAATCATTCTTTGCATGCAAAGCTGACAAAGAGAAACCTGAAGTCTCACCACTGTGTGCCATCCTCAGTGGGATGGTGTCAGGCTACTGGCCCAGCAGCCCAGCACCCACTGGAGGGTTCCAGGAAGAGGCCTAGAGGCCCAGCACCAGCCTGGCAAGCTCCAGGACTCACCTCCTAAAGTACAGGTGTCAGGCTGTGCACCAGCTGGTGGGCACCAATAATCACTCCCTAAAGTACGTGTGTTAGGTGAGAAGCCTAGAGGCCCAGCACCAGCCTGGTGAGCTCCAGGACTCATTCACTAAAGTATGGTTGATCGGCTAGAGACCTGGAGGCCCAGCACCAGCCTGCAGACTCAAGGACTCACTCGCTAATGTTAGGGTGTTAGTCTAGAGGACTGGAGCCCAGCAACAGCCTGGCGGGCTTTCAGACACACTCCCTAAAGCCAGGGTGTCAGGCTGGAGGCCTCAAGGCCCAGCGCCAGCCTGGTGGCCTGCTGTGCAGCTGGGAGCTGTGTGACCAGCCACAACAGGAATGAGGATTCAGTTTTTCCTGTGCCACAGCTGTCAAAATCTTTACAAGGTGACATGTTCAAGGTTATACAAACCCCTAAGAGAGCAGGTAGATCCCTGGCAGCCTCTTGGTCTCTCCTGGCCAGGGCTGAAGATGTTTGGAAAAGCTTCTACTTGAAACTGGCACCATGTTGAAGCAAACTAACCCTCTATCTGCAGCAGTAGCATCCCATTTGAATGCTAGTTCAAGTCCAGCTACTCCACTTCCCATCCAGCTCCCTGCTGATGTCCTAGAAAAGTGGCATGGCATGGTTCAAGGGCTTGAGCTCTTGTATCCATGTGGGAGATGCAAAACAAGCTTCTGGCTTTGGACTCGCCCAACTCTCACCGTTGTAGCCATTTCTGGAGTGAACCAGCAGCTGGAATCAATCTTTCTCTCTCTCTCCCTCTCCTTCCCTCTTTCCTCTTCCCTCTATGTATTTGTGTGACTCTCCTTCTCTTTGTGTAAATCAGTCTTTCAAACAATAATTTTAAAAAGTTCTACCTGCCAGCTTCTCTCCTGCTAGATTCCACAAGCATACATTGAACATCCCTCCCACCTGGGGTCATCCAAAAGTGCACAGAGGTAATTGAGTAAAACCTGAAGTCTATATTGACCTAAATTGTGGAACCCCATGCCTAGCTTTTCCATCATGCACACTGTGCATGATTTGGCCCCTGCATGCCTCCTCTCCCCCTGTCCCAGTGCCAGTCAGTCAGGGCGGTTTTAATCATTACTGTCATGAAAGTGACTGGCACTTTAATTCTAAAAGGTGCTCACATTTGAATTTCTTCGGGAGAGGTTTTCTATGTCAATGCTATGTTGAAATTGACCATAATCTAGATAAGTTTTTTTTTTTTAATCATCTCATAATTCCTGTGTTTGGTAAGGCTGAAATTTTGCCTTTTAAGAAAGTCTTAACTTTGCACCCGTTAGTGGTTGGAACTGAGCAGCCCAACCAGATAAATGAGAGCTTCTCCATGTGCTTACGCCTTGTCCTGGGCGGGAAGCAGAGATGCAGATTATAATTTGACAGCTGGTGAAACTAGCACCAGTGTGAATGGAGCAGAGATTAAGTAGGATGGATTTTCAAGAGGTTGGACTTTAGGCAGGTGTTAGCAACGCCTGCATTGCCACATACCTCAAGCCCCGAGTCGAGCGGAGGGACTAGGGTTTTGAGACAGACAAAACAGACAAGACACACAACACACTGAGACTCATTCTTGTGAAGTGAGGTCTTTATTCAAAGTCGAACTCTCTTATATAGTCTGCTTGGCCCCTCCCAGGATCTTCCCAATGGTTAAGCAACACTTAAGCTCCCCCAAGGACGTGCAAAACGGGGAAGCAGGAAGGAGGGAAATTGCAGTTAAGCCATGGGGGCTAAATGTATCAGGCTATGATTGCCCTTCCTGTTACACCTTTGAGAACCAAGCCAAGCTGTGGAGTTAACCCTTGGGAGACCGGGGCCTACATGTCCCCCCTTTTTGTTTTTTAATGGACACCTGTCTTAGGTTGTCCAGCAGTCAGTTGAAGCCTTACCCGTCATGGGGAGTCCCACCCAGGGCACGTGGGATCCCTGTCTTAGGTTGGTCATCAGCTCTGCCAGATCTTACCCGTCTCTGGCTGCCCAATACACATCATGCTCAACCGGACTTGAGCTCTAGGGTTTTCCACAGCTAAAGTCATCATAGTTTGTCAAATGATGACCCTCTCCCAGGCTTGTTGCCTGCATAGGTGGCAAAGAAGAGTAAACAGTACTACAATCATGGCTACCAACCATCAGTCCCAAGGCTAAGACAACACTCCATTCCTTAAACATCCATGCTGCCAGTTAATACCATTTACAATAATTTTCCTTGACATGAGGGTCACTTGGATCTTAACAATGTTCAAATATTGTTGAAAATACTAACAATCAAGAATCTCACAGAGCTAAAATATTGCATGTATACAACAAACAGTTTTACCAGGAACTGGAGACCCCAACTACCTATCATCCCATGTGGCTCTTACATTTCCAAACAGAAATGGACCCCAAAAGTTCTTAGGGAAAGGGGCGTAGTCATCTGCTCTTAGTTTCTTCCTGCTGAGTAGGGGTGCAGTTGGGTAACAGCAGTAGTTGGGGGTCAGTCCATCTCGTGGTTCCTGATAGAAGGCAGAAGTCATCAGGTGTTTGATGTACGTCTTGGCACTTGAGAGGCTTCGGAACCATTCAGCTGAACAGACTTTGAAGGTCCTGAGAAAACAGAAATAGACATGCCTCTCCAAGAGCTTAATTGTGTATCCATACATTATTTTCAAAAGGATTTAGCTTAGCAATTCACATTTATGAATATTTTCATCTATAAGCCAATTAAGATAGACTGTATAGCTTGCCACATAAACATACACGTATATCAGATAACACATTATAAAACAAAACTGCTTTTGTAACAGCTACTTGAGAATTCTGTTAAGTGTGTTAAAATTACCAATTGTTTAGAATTACATTCTGCTTTTAATAATCTGCATAAACCATACGTAAGTTTACTATTAAACTTTAGCAATGCCCCCCCAATTTTTTTTTTTAACAGATCGAATCAGTTGTCTGTCCTACAATTAACTTTTCCAACTAAAATATACAACTTTTGAAACATTCTTCTGACTTGAGGCTGCTAGGGGCCCATCTAGAAGTCCCTAAATCAGAAGAGTTCCGGGTCTCCACTTCCCTGGACTCACAGTTCGTCAATTCTGCAAGTCAACTATACAATTCCCAAATTTATAGCAGATCTGAAAAAATACAAAATCACAGCTGGCAGGTCCTCCTTGCTCTCCGTGCACTCCCCATGTGCGCAGCCTCATCTCACCGGGTCACAGGCAGAGCACCAAGGCCTGCCCCTTGGGAAGAGGCCTTCTTGGGCATCACACGCTCCAGTCAGCTAACGGTGGAGGCAGGCCAATTTTATAATCAGGCAACATCTGATAATCTAAATTATTTTGAATGAGAATTACACTACTCAAATTTTTGTCTCAATCTTTGAGAGTTCCAGGGATCCTACTAGAACGCTCAAAGTCATGAGACTTGGTTTAGAATTCTGAAGAATTTAGAGGTCTAAATAAGTTTCACTTGTTAGACTTGATCAATACCAGGACAACACTGTAAGCTGAAGATCAAACAGTAAGAAAACATCATACAAACTTTTCCCAATGGAGGTGGGGAATCTGGTCTGGCCAGGGCCTGTTAAATTTGTTAGACCTCTCTAAAATTATTTACTAGGAGAGAGAAAGGGGGTAGGTCATTGTCCGTCACATCTTGTCTGTCAGTCACATCTTGTCTGTCAGTCGTTACACACGCACCCAGTTCTGTACAGGAACAACTTAACAACGCAAGACAAAGACAGAACTGGAGAAAGAATATTAAAACAAAATCTAGTTTTTGTCCGGACAAAAATAATAGAACACCAACAATAATGACTAAACATATGCACAAACACCAAACACATCAGAACAGAGACATATAACTCTTAAACCCTTTGCGATTTCCAACACTTCTTTGACATACTTTAACCTGGAGCTATTTTATAAAACAAGTACTTAGGTTCCTCTCATGCTTTAGGTTAATTTAACAGTGGACCACTCTATATCAGATTATTTTTGTTAAATTCAGTTACAGAACACGTGTCTTTCTTTCATTTTTTTTTCTTTCTTACTCTCTTTTTTTTTTCTTTTTTTCTTTTATTTTGAATCTACCTTGCTTGAATTGCTTAATTCTCCAGTCAGCTTGTTCTGACCAACAGCATTCCCCATTAAGTTCTTCAACTCGGTGTCCAATTTATCCTGGGAGACGGCTGAACCCATTTTATTGTCCTTTTCGCAGGATAAATTAAACACCAAGACCTTACTATACTTCAAAATAAATCTAAAACCTAACTATGCCTCAAAATAAATCTAAAATGCTAACTATATTTCAAAATAAATCTGAAACCTACCTACATTTCAAAATAAAACTCCCTTTCCTACCAGTTTAGGAAAGACTTACAATACGTCCCACTTACCTGCTGGCCAGCCTCCTGGGACGACCCTTCGTCGTTGTGTATCCTCTCTTTCTCGATCTCGGTGGGACCTCCATTTGTTAGCAACGCCTGCATTGCCACATACCTCAAGCCCCGAGTCGAGCGGAGGGACTAGGGTTATGAGACAGACAAGACAGACAAGACACACAACACACTGAGACTCATTCTTGTGAAGTGAGGTCTTTATTCAAAGTCGAACTCTCTTATATAGTCTGCTTGGCCCCTCCCAGGATCTTCCCAATGGTTAAGCAACACTTAAGCTCCCCCAAGGACGTGCAAAACGGGGAAGCAGGAAGGAGGGAAATTGCAGTTAAGCCATGGGGGCTAAATGTATCAGGCCATGATTGCCCTTCCTGTTACACCTTTGAGAACCAAGCCAAGCTGTGGAGTTAACCCTTTGGAGACCGGGGCCTAGAGGCAGGGATTAATAATGCCTTTACGGAGGGGTTCTCAGATTGGAACAGTTTATTTTAAAAATAAAAATAAAATTAAAATTAAAAATCCCTGCAGCTTCTGCTGGAGCTAGCTTTGTGGGGATTTGGTTCCCTCTAGTGGTAATCGATAGAATTATGAATTTGAGATTGTTCTGTTTTTTCCAATATTGAGTCACTCAATAAATTATAATGAGGTTTTGCTCTTTATTCAGCTCTGCATTAAGGATACAGAGATAAAGCAGAAAAGTTGAAGAATTGCTATGTATACGTACTTTATCTGCAATAAAAACATAATGGTGAAGTTGTCTAGCCCAGCCCTGGAGACAGGGGGTGCAGTCCGGAAGACTTCCTGAAAGAGTAACAGCCTGCTCTGAGTTTTTACGTAAGAAATACTTTTGCTGTTCCTTCTAAACACTGCCAGTAGATGTTGATATTTGCTTACATATTTGACTTCTTTCATCAAAGTTTTGTAATTTGTCTTAGGAAGTTCATGTACATTTCACTTTTTTAGGCTGGTTCACAACTACTAATAATAATAATATAATAATATAAATAGCATTGTATTTTCAAATTGTTATTCTAATTGCTCGTACTCACATATGAAGACATGCCATGCATACTCAGCGATTTTATGTATTATTCTTGCTTGACATATAATTAGATCCTCACAACAATTCCCAAAGTTGGGTTCTATTAATATCTCTACTTCAGAGCTTAGCACAGTTAAGAAATTTAAATAACATGTCCGTTTTTACAGCCTATAGGTGAAGAGTTATCATTCAAATCCACATAGCTCTCTGTTCTATCTGATGTATAGTAATTCTGTTCTACTAACTGAAACATTTAATTTTGTCAATTTGTATCTATCAATATATATTTAAGAATTAATTTTGATTGTATATTTTTATCATTTTAATGATAATGTTGTGTTTCTGTTAGTGTGATTAATGCTTCTCGCCCTGTTGCTCTTTTATTTACTATTTCTTTTTTGCATACAGATTGCATTTGTTTTTAAAGATTTATTTTATTTTTATTGCAAAGTCAGTTATACAGCGAGTAGGAGAGACACAGAGGAAGATCTTCCATAATGATTCATTCCCCGAGTGACTGCAACGGCTGGTACTGCAGCAATCCAAAGCCAGGAACCAGGAACTTCTTCAGGGTCTCCCACGCAGGTGCAGGAACCCAAGACTTTGGGCAGTCCTCATCTGCTTTGCCAGGCCACAAGCAGGGAGCTGGATGGGAAGCAGGGCTGCTGGGATTAGAACTGGTGCCTATATGGGATCCCAGCACATGCAAGGCAAGGACTTCATTTGCTAGGCCACTGTGCCAGGCCCTGGATTGCATTTTTATTTACTTTTTGTCTTCAAGTGTTTGAAAGTGTCAGATGCTGTTTTAAGCCCTAGCAGTTGTACTCCTTAAATATAACAAAGTAACACATGTGCAGTAATACAATTCCAATAGCCCTGAATTAGAAATCCAAGGAGTGAAAGCCCAACTTCATTTTTTTTTTCACCTGCATAAAACCTTTCCTCTCCTCACCAGAGCAATTTTTTTACAGTTTGGATGTTTTTATAAGGTGAGACTTATTCATTTTAACAGCTACATGATCTGCTAGAGAAAACATGAATTACAATGTACTTGTTGAGCACTTAAGTTATAATTATTTCCATTTCTTATGTATTTATTTTAAAGATTTATTTAATTAGAAGTCTTAGCTACAGAGAGGTGGACAGAGAAAGAGAGAGAGAGAGAGAGAGAAACAGAGATGAGAGAGAGATATCATGCAGCTGCTAGTTCACTCCCTAGGTGGCAACAACAGCCAAGGCTGGGTCATGCCAAATCCATAAACCAGATTTTTCTCCGATGTGGCGACAGGTAGACGCCTATACACTGGGGTCATCCTCCACTGTTATTCCAAGGCATTAGCAGAGAACTGGATCTGAAGTGGAACAGCTGGGACACAAGTTAGCACCAAATAGGATGCTGGCATCAGCTTTACCCACTATGCCTCCATGTCAGCCCTCTTTCTGTTTTTTAATGCTACAATATTTTCTCTTTAGATTTGCGTAGAATTCTATTTCTGAAATGGCATTGCTGAATGCAGGGGATGTGTACTTAAAATCATGATAGATATTTTCAAATGACTTCATATTAATTGTATCAACTTATTTTCTCACTGATAGTGTATGTGAAAGTACTCCTACAGACACTCAAATGGTCTCAGTAGTCTACCAAGCTGATGAGGAGAAATAAAACTATGTTACTCAAATATCAGTAATGACAGGTTTGTTCATTTCCAAAAATATTTTTGAATACTTTTGGCCTGTTAATTATTTTCCCCATAGTCTTGCATTGGCCAAATGCATAAAGAGCAACATTGAGAATTAGATGGCCAGACTTGTGTGAGCTCAGATAACAGGAAAGGAGGTCACTCAGCACCTCGCACCACTTCTCTCATAATCTAGCTTTAGCATACAAAAGAACAGATTTCATCAGAAGCAGGCAGTATTTTTAATCAAGGATTTTTGTTTCATTTTGTTGCTATCAGATGTTCATGGAAAAGCAAATAAAGGTTGAGTTTGATAGGACAGGTGTATACTGGCACAGCAGGTTAAACCCCCACTTGGGATGCCAGCATTAAATATGAAGTGCTGATGCAAGGTATGCTTCTAGTCCAGTTTCCTGCTAATGTTTCTGGAAGAAAACAGAAGGGCACTCATTTATCTGAGTCCCTGTCATCCATGTGGCAGCCTGGGAGGTGTCCCTGGTTTCTGATCTTGACCTGGTCCAGGCATGCCGGTTGCGTGTACTTGGTAGGGGTGAACCAGTGCCATAAGAATGCTCACTCAGTTTTTATTTGGATTCCCTTGTCTGTGTATTATTTCACATTTCAAATGAATTAAAAGAATATTCCAAAGAAAGGTATATTTGAACAGGATTCATGGCTCTGAGTTATGCCACCACTGGCAACAACTACACACATATCCCTGGCTACTTTATTTCTGATCCAGCCCTCTGCTGTTTGACCTAGGGGCAGCAGGGATAACCGTGGTGACTGGGTCACTGCCATCCATGTGGGAAACCCAGAAGACATTCCCAGTTCCCAGTGTTGGCCAGGAACTGGCCTTGATTGATGTGGATATTGGGAGAGTGAACAAGTAGGTGCAAACATCTCTTTATTTTCCTTCCAACTCTGTCACCTTGCCATTTGTCTGATTTTTTATTCTAATGTTTTTGGTATAAATTTTATTTTTGTTGATGTTCACATAGTTGATCGTGATGGGAAGGATACAGTGTTAAGGGAAAGTGGGTGAGACAATGTTTTTCCAAATTTTCTTTTTGTTCTTCCTGTGTCTTTGGGAAGGATGGAGATAGAAGGGGAAGCCACACCCAGCCATCCAACCACCTCACTATCCTGAGATGGGAAATAGTTACCCAATATCATCCCAGGGTCCTCGATATATGGAACATGCTTTGCCAGTTCTTCTTAAGTAGTTCCAATAATTCTGAAATGCTGTCAATCTCACAGATCCAAGGATGATGAAACCCTTCCAAGGTCTATTTGCTGGCATAGTCCACCTTAGATACTCCATTCACCCTGAAAATTGCTGTCAATGCATGCCTGGGGTAGTTCTGCAATTTGATCTGTCCTCCTTTTGTTTTGGTACCAAATGTCTTCTGCATGCCCCAATGGACTGCCATAGCCTCTATGTGCATCTGGGTATGCCATCCACTCCTCCATCTAAGCCACTGAGGAGACCCAGTTCTGACACATGCTCTCCATGGTCAGACCACAAGTCTGTGTTTCTCCCCATGGTTGGAGTGCTGAGTCCAGTGATTCAGTTGGAGTGATTCCTAAAAACACCTTGTTGAAGTGATCCCAGACCTGACTCTTGTGTATGCTTGTCGGTACAGGGTCTGGTTCAGTCTGCCATCCACATCAGCCTATGCACACTTGTAGTTGCTATTGCTGGGTCAGTTCCATCTCCAGACCCACCTCTTATGTAAATCTACAGGTGCTGTGACCCACTGTAGTCCTGCCCACCACACATTCAGGCCTCATACACTGAACTGCAGGAACTAAAACCTAGTCAGAGCAACCCCAGTGTCCGCCATCACCCCTCCCCTCGCCCAATCACTGGTCCCTGAGCTTGCCAGTATATGCAGCAGGCTAGTACAGTCTGTCCCACATCCCATTCGCCTCTCGTGTATATCAACAGGCATTGAAGCCTAGCTCGACCCAGCAGACCCCACTATCTAGCCCACAATCATGCCCACTGCCTGTCTAGCATGCCCACCCCAGCCCTGGCTCTCATGCTCACCAGTGGGAGTTGTAGGCCATCAGAGAGGTGCCCAGTGTTTCCCTATTGGACCCACTTCCAGCCCCAGACCTCCTACTCTCTAGGTGGTTCTGCATTCTAGCTTAACAGGATTTGTCTCCAGTCTCAGCACTTGCCAGCTGATGCTGTGGCAATGGCCAACCAACTTGTACTTACTCTGGCATGCCCCAGTGGGTACAGCAGGTTGGCCTAGTCTGACTAGGCTAACCCCATTCACATGCAGACCAACAAGGATTTTGGCCCTGCCTGACCTGGACTGCCCATTGTCCCAGCTTTCATGCTTACCAGTAGGGAAGTGGCTCAGCAGGGAACCTCCCTCAGTTCCTGCATTGAACTAACCACCACTCCCTCTCTAGCAGGGTCTCATGTGTGCTGCTGGGTACTGCAGCCCAGGCTGGCATAGCCTGCCTCATCGTGGCACTCCCTGTAGTGTGCTGTAACCTAGTCCAGCATGGTCTGTGCCTGGTTCCAGCCCATGATGGTGGGTGCTATATATACAGCATATATAATGCATTAATATCTAAATATATGTATGTGTATCTATGTATCTATATATGTATATGTATTATATATTTATGGTATATATAATGCATTAGCATCTAAAAGTTCTTAACTTATGTATTTGGTATCTGTGATGTGTTTTTTGTTTTCATTTTTTAATTTTACCTTAAGAGAGCACTGTTCCTTCATTACTGATGATGGTATGTTTAATGGTGCTTTATAGTCCTCTCAGCAAAGAACCCTGCTGCTTGTATAAACCCCAGCTAACACATCTGATGCCAAGTACAGTCTACACCTGGCCACAGCACTCTGTGTGGGGAGCAGGTGCATCAGGATGGAAAAGCTGTGCCCTATGGCAACATCCACCCACACTGTGCCAGCTTATTCACTTGGGCAGCTTCTGGCCTTTCTGCTAGTTCCTAAAAAGCACACATGGTCCATCTGCATCTTCAGCGATAGTCCTAGTTGTACCCTTGGCCCTGACCCCTTAAAAAGGACAAGGTATTAGGAGTTCTGACAAGTGGGCCTGGAGGAGGCAGAAGATGGCGATGTGTTATGCAGGGTTCCAAAGTCCAGTCCTACTCCCAGGAGTCAGGGGCTACATTCCGGTGGGTCTGTAGACCCTCTGTGATATGAGCTGAGGAGGCTGTCCATGCCCCATCCCACTCCTGCATATTCCAATCTACTCAGAAGTCAGGAACTACATTCCCAGTGTGGTGGGTTTTGAGGAGGATGAAAGATTCAGGAACACTGGGAATGGAAAGGGCTCCCCTGGGGCAGGTTAAGTTGCCCCTTGAGGAACCATTTGGTTTGAGTCCCAGCCATTCCAGTTTTGATCCAGCTCCATATTGCTTCGAAAACAAACAGATGATGGCCCAAGGATTGGGCCCCTCTGCACTCCTGGGAGACCCAGATCGAGTTTTGGGTTCCTAGTTTCAGCACAGCCTGGCCCTAGCTATTGCAGTCATCTGGGTGAGTTGAATAGAACATGGAAGATCCTATCAGCCCAGCCCCACTCTCTCTTAGAGCCATTTGGAGAGTGGAAGAGCAGATGGAATATTCTCTCTTCCCTGCACCCCCAACACACTTTCAAATAAAAATAAATCTTCTATGTATGAGACATTAGCACAGTCATTCTCATACTTTACACTGGGCTAATTGGTGTTTCTTCAAGGAAAGCTTCAATTGCAATGCTCCTGGTCTGATGGCTAGACTCAGACAATTGTGTCTTCATCTTTAGACTTGGGCACACAGAATTGTGGGCCAGATGTGATAGCCTACTGGCTAAATCTTCACCTTGCATGCACCAGAATCCCATATGGGTACCAGTTCATGTCCAAGCTGTTCCACTTCCCATCCAGCTCCCTTCCTGTGGCCTGGGGAAGCAGTAGAGGACAGCCCAAACTCTTGGGGCCCTGCACCAGCTTATTAGACCCAGAAGCAACTCCTAACTCCTGGCTCCTAGCTCCTGGCTCCTGGCCCTAGCTCCTGGTTTCAGATTATCTCACTCTGGCTATTGTGGCCATGTGAGGAGTGAACCAGCAGGTGGGAGATCTTTGTATCTCCTTATCACTTACTGTAAATCAGCTTTTCCAATCAAAATAAGTAAATCTTAATATATATCTGAATAGCTTTTTGCCTGAATACAGGACTAGCAACAAACATGTAGGTGAGATTATAATCTTGGTTTCAGAGTAAAGCTAGAGAAAGTTCTAAAATGATTAAGAATTCCAATCCATGTAAAATTGAATGTCACTCTTGTTTTAGATCGGGAGCATGAGAATTTAGGTGAGACAAATTTTTCCTTTTATTACATAAATCTCCTCATTGCATTAAAAAGATAGAGAAAGTTTAAAGTCAGGCTAAGTTAGTACTTTTATTATTTTTCAAATATATTTTTATTTTGAATTTTGAATTACGTGGTACAATTTTTAATAGGCTGGGATTCCCCCCCAAGCTCCCACCCCCGACAGATTTTCCCCATTTTACTACAATGGTGTAGTCCTTCATAAGGAATCATAATTCTATCAGTCTCTTGTTTAAGTGTACCCCGTCATTATTGGTACAGACAATGTCAGACAGTCAAGCATCCCATTGTCTATATGTCCAACAGTTTCATTGGGAATCCATCCATCCGTCTAGAAGCAGGAATGCATGTTCCAGTATTCCCACACATCTGTATATGATAGACCCCAGTACTCCATCACTATACATTTCTATAATTGAGAAGCCATGAAACAAGGTCAACAAATGGTATGAGTTAGAACAGCCACAACAACAACATCAACAACAAATTAAAGCACCATGAAAAGCATGCCATTGAGTAAGCAACACATGGGTGACAAAAAGGAAATACAAAAGTCTCTTGGAAAAATGCCACTTTGTAATTTGTGAGCCAGCAATGAATTTGGCGAGAGAAAAGAAATTATTTGGAATAAACAAAATTGAAATAAAAAACACCAAAACACCTGGGATATAGCCAAACAAACAAACAAAACAAACAAACAAAAAGTATGGATTAGATTATTGAATTTATACTTTCCATGCTGGTTTCTTTATGTAAGACAGAATATGGTATTTTTTCTTTTGTGATTGACTCATTTTACTGAGCATAATGGTCACTAGTTGGGACTGCCTAGTTGTAAATAATATAATTTCATTTTTCTTAATAGCTGAATAATATTCCATGGAGTAGATGCACCAGTTTCTTTAACCACTCTTTTTTGGACACACATCTGGATTGTTTACATGTCTTTGCTATTGTAGATTGTGCTGCTGCAAATATAGGATTATATATCCCCTTCTCATATGTGGATTTCACTTCTATTGGTTATATTCCTAGGAGCAGATAGCTGGGTCATATGGCAGGTTTATTTGCAATTTTCCAAGCACTCTCCATACTGATTTCCTTAGTGGTTGTACTAGCCTACACTCTAAGCAGAGTGAAGGAGGGTGCCTTTCTCCCCACATTCATGCCAACAGGTGTTGTTAGTAGAGTTCTGAATGTAGGTCAGTCTCACTGGACTTAGGTGATACTTCAACATGGTTTGCATTTTTACCTTTCTTATGGCTAGGGAGCCTGAGCATCTTTTCATATGTCTGTTAGTCATTTGAATCTGTTCTTTTGAAAAATGTCTGTTCATTTCTTTTGCCCATTTTTTTACAAGGCTTTTTCCTGTCCCTGGGTTTCTGAAGCTCTTTGTAAATCCTGGATATTAGTCCCCTATCATTTGTGTAGTATGCACTAATTTTCTCCCATTCTGTTGGTTGCTTCTTCACTTTGTTAATTGTTTCCTTTGCTGTACAGAAGCTTTTTTAGTTTAATGTAGTTTAAATTAGCATGTTTATAGTTACACGACATATGCATTAGATGCATGCATCTGGTTTGTAATTACTCTATCATCATACTTATTCATAAAGGGCTTCAAGTAATTACAAAATACAACATATGAAACATGAAAAATTGATTCTGTCATTCAAGTATAAATGTCTGGAAAACTTTCAATGTTTATCCATGATTAACTTACTATCAAGTGAACAAATATTTATATCAGTTTTTTTTTTAGGGTTATTATATGGCTATTGAAGTACCAATAGGACTGGCTGACATTTGGTGCAGTGGCTAAGATACCCTATAAGTCACCTCAGGTTCCAGCTCTCTCCATCGCCAGCTTCTTGCTGATGTGCACTCCAGAGGGCCACAGGTGGTAGCATACATGGTTGGGTTCCTGCTATCCACAGGGGAGACCCAGACTGAATTTGTGGATCCTGGGCTCAGCCTTCCCCAGACCTGGATGTTGGAGGCATTTGGAGTGATTCAGTAGATGTAAGACTTCTATTTTCCATCAAAGTGATTCTTTGGAGATCACTCCTGCCTCCATTAAAAATCTCTGAAGTCTGCTTCTCAAGTTCTCCCTGGTTACAGAAGAGTCAGGCATTATTCTCCTATGAGAAAAGGAGAGGTCTAAGCAGAGGGAGACCAAGGCCAGGGTCAGAATTATTCATTTGCCCCCTAAAATTCTTTTAAAATGCTAATGACCATATTGAAGAGATGTATGCTGTAGACATATTTGAAAATATCACATGGTGTCATGAAAATGTTTAAGTATGACATATTAACTGAACTTTTAATTAAAACAATTACAATGTGACTTGAATTGTATAAAGAAACACTTACCTCGGTATGCATATGTGTGTGCCTAAGAATAGGAAAATACTTCCCAAGATACACACGTGATGGTAATTCCAAGAGCTAAGTATGAATACTCATTGGCTTGCTGGAAATTTAAATATTTTTCTGTTTTTAAATAAGGGACATATGTTTAAATTAATAAATGCATTTCTTCTTGTGATTCTATTTTTCTTGGCTACACCTTCACCACCAACCACTTGCTTTCTGCCCCTTCCTCTCAAAGAGCACTTTCTTCAGTGTGTTGGGAGGCGTATAAAGAAAGGCAGTCAGAGTCAAAGGGCCTAGAGACTACAGGACTGTTAGCAAGTGGAAATCTGAATAGAGCGTTACCCTGAACAAAGGGATTTCATGTTTGCGTGATCTCTTCTTCACAAAAGTCAAACTACACCACCCCAAAATCATCCTAGGTCAAGCAGAGAAAAAAAACCCAGAGATGAAGAGAAACTTTATTTTGAAACCAGGAAGCTCCTGTGACCTATAATGATATAAAATGGGGTGGGGAGAAATGTACTAAAGTGGTTGCTGATGAAGACAGAGATACCAGTTCTGCCAAGTGGTAGGTCCTCTCTAAACCTCATCAGGTGGTTTACATCGTGAAAGTCACTAAAACCATCTTGCAGAGGGTGAGGAGGCTGCCCTTCTTTAGACAACAAACTTTTGTAGTTGAAATTACAGAAACTAAACGTCTTCTTTAAGCTGGTAAAACTGCCCCATGCATGTACTGACTGGTTATACACTATGGAGACTTTACATAATCAGCCCCAACAAAATATTCATTCCAATAGTTCGACCCTTGAGACCATCCCCAGTCAGCTGAAGGCGGTAACACAAACACATCCAGACCTCCACTGGGATAAATAGAGGAGCAGAATGCCTACTGGGCCTCTACCTTTCCATAAATGAGTCAGGAAAGATAGAAATAAATGAACCAACCCCTCCTTGGTGGCTTCCTCACCTAGGGTGGTGTGAGCAGTCTGCTGTGGTGGATTTCATATTATCAATATGAACATAACCTAGGAGAACAATCTACAGCATTAGCTCCCTGGGGGCCACTCTAGGCCTGAAGCCTGCCATTGGGTCTGGCCTGTCCTTGCATATCTCCTTGGGTCCTAGCCATGTAATGGAGACAGCTACAGTAAGTTCGCTGAGTGTTCTCTGTGCAAAGCACACACCCCAGAATCCAAAACTGGAGCCTAATATGTTTTAGAAGTTTTACACCAAACTCTGTAAATGCTAAGAATTTTGGGGGGCTGTTTTACATCAAATAAAACCCTCTGGTGGGGTTCCAAGTGTATCTGAAAGTTGTCTGTTAATAGGAGTAGAAAAAATACAAACAAAATATAAATTTTGCTGCTAGAACATGCTCATTAAAATATACCATCTTTCATAAGCTGCTCTTGTGGCATACTATGTGTTAGAGCTAATTAACCACATACATTGTTCCATTGACATTTCTGAAATTGAAAGTTATCAAAATCTCTGAATATTCTGGTTATTAATTTGCTTACAGATGTTAGAAAGAATGCAACAACAAAATATTTTCTTAGAGAGCCATTAAAAATTGGAGTGCACGATGAGAGCTACCTCTCATGGAAAGTAGAAAATGTGTTGATTGCCCCCAGAAAATCAGATCAAGTGAGTCAAGGCCCCCGTGTGCTCTTCATTTGTTCCAGCCCTGGTCTTCCTGCACTACCCTAAGTCCTGGTATTTGTACCTCTAGGGCTGACCAAGAATCCCTTGACAGATTATCTCATGTGCAGTTTGGCAAAGAAAAGGCAGAAGACTGCAGAGTGCAGAGCTGTGTCAGAATACATCTTTCCATTCCTTCTAGCCTTTAAAGTCACATCATTGGCAGCATGGTTGTAAGAAAACAGACTGGCATCTTGCTCAGTGACACCGTTTTCCACCAAACAGTGCAATTGACACTACACTGTTGCTAGTCTGTGGATCCCTTGCTCTGATGTAGATCCTTCATCTTGCCCATACCTCTACTAGATTTCACAATTTCATTTTTCCAAGCTATATACTTTATATATTAAGTACATACACATATGTATATGCATTTTTGTCATTAAGCTATATATATTATATATAAAGTATATATGTGTGTGTTTATCTTTCTTTTTATTTTTTTTATTTTATTATTTTATAATGCAATTTCATAGACTCTGGAATTTCCCTTTTTCTTTAGCCCCACCCCTAAAATCCCCTATATTATTACATTAACACAATCCTTCAAAAGCAGTCATAAGTCCATCATTCTACCTAAACCAATATATAGATTCAAAGTAATCCCAATCAAAATACCCAAAACATTCTTCATTGAACTGGAAAAAAATGATGCAAAGGTTCATTTGGAAACACAAAAAACACAAATAGCTAGAATCATCCTGAAGAATAGGTAAGTAACAAGGGGAATCACAGTCCTGAACCTCTGGACATACTACAGGGCAGTGGTTATCAAAACAGCCTGGTACTGGTACAAAAATAGAGAGGAGGATCAATGGAGCAGAATAGAAACAACAGAAGGGGACCCACACAGGTACACCCAAATAATCTATGACAAAAACACAGATGACAATCCAAGCAAATGGGACAGTCTTTTCAATAAATGCTGTTGTGACAACTGGTTGATAGCCTGCAGAAACAAGAAGAAGATAGATCCACATTTTCACCATACACTAAGAGCAAATCTAAATGGGTACAATACCTAAACCTACACCAGAAACTTTCAGAAGAAAATGTTAGGAACACCCTGCAAGACTTAGGTATAGGTCCTGACTTCCTAAAAAGGACACCAAAAGCACTAGCAATAAAGACCAAAAAAATAAATGGGACTACATCAAACTAAGAAGCTTTTGTACAGCAAGGGAAACAATCAACAAAGTAAAAAAAAGCAACCCACAGAATGGGAGAAGATCTTTGCACACTACATAGCTGATAGGGGGCTAATCTCCAGTACATACAAAGATCTCCAGAGAAACCAAAGCACCAAAACTAACAAACCACTCAAAAAACAGGCACAGGAAATGGACAGATATTTCACAAAGGAACAAACCCAAACGGCAAACAAACATATGAAAAAATGCTGCAGTTCCCTGGCAATAAGGGAAATCCAAATTAAGACAGCAATGAGAAATCACCTAACACCAGTAAGGATGGCACACATACAAAAAACCACCAACAACACTTGCTGGCGAGGATGTGTGGGAAAAGGAACCCTACTCCACTGCTGGTGGGGCTGCAGACTTGTACAGCCTCTATTGCAATCAGTATGGAGAACACTCAAACAGCTGCAAATCAGCATACCATATGATCCAGCAATAGCACTCCTAGGAATATATCCAAAACACCTGCTACTTGAAAAACCAACATGAATCCCTATGTTCATAGCAGCACAATCAGTAATTGCAAAAACATGGAAGCAACCAAAATGACCATCCACAGAAGACTGGATACTAAAGCTATGGTTCATTTACTCCATGAAATACTACTCAGCTATTAAAAAAAAAAATGAAATACAGTGTTTTTTTTTGTGGCAAAATGGGCCCAACTGGAAACCATTATGCTAAGGGAAATGAGCCAATCCCAAAAGGTTAAATCTCACATATTTGCCTTAATTTAAGATGGAATAATGTTAATCCAGAAAATAATAGCTGTAGACTGTAATATTATTTCAACCTCAAACAGCCTGTATCTAATACAATAAGATAATGTGATGTAATCTATGAATAAATAATCAATGTGAGTCAGACTGCTTATAATCTACATCAAAGAATTGTAAAACCTAATATACTTTTAATGACCTATGTTATTCGGTAATGGGGCAGGAGAGCAGAGAAATCTTCCATCTCCCTAGAATGTGTGAGGAAGATGTTAAATACAACCTACCAGGATCATAATTGGTAACTCATAGACAACAGACTCGAATCAGCAGTAGAAAATAGTAAAACTACAAAGCCATATGGGGGGAATCAGAAGTGATATTGACAGCCTCTCAACAGGAGGTCATGCCTGTGGAGCAGGGGAGGGACTCCAGAGTGGAGCAGGTGGACAGGAGGAGGCTTGTATCCCAACCCTGAAGACTCCCAGATCCTCACCAAGGACTATCAGTATAAGCACCGAGGACTACATCCCAACTGCCAAGGAGACCACAGGGAATTGGAGTGCCTTTGGAGGCCAAGAAATCTGAGGTAACCCAACCCCACTTGGATCTACCACATGGGATGGAAGAAGTCCAAATCCTGCCTTGCAGGATCCAAGGTCATCAGAACAACAGCCAGGAGCAGTGAGCGGTCCACAGAAACAGAACAGTAAACTTCCTTCGGGAGTAGGGATGGGAGCTTTCTGTGGTCCTTGCCTGGTTCCGACTTTGGGTCCCCACCCTCTCTCACAATGACCATCAGGATCGCTCTAGAAACGCCTCAAAACAAACAAGCAAACAAACAAAAAAACAAAAAATCTAGAACAGATAGAGGACAAGGAAAGCTTAGAATCAGACAGGAAACAGCGTGGATTCACTTATACCTCACTGGGTGGGACACAAAGATTAGTTACTCCTCACAAGGGTATTGAAGATTTTTTTTGCACACCCCTCCTAAAACTGTTCACCTAAACTGTTGACATATGCCTTGTTAGAGTTACAGAGTTAGACTACCCGAAAAACAGCCAGGTTCAGCAAAGTCATGCTTCAACGTTATAAACTGCTAAATACTAAAATGAAAAGACGCGAGACAGCTGAATAGTAATTTATAGCATTTTAAGATGTATAAAACCCAGTTGTATATATACTAATAATTGAAATGTCAATGAAAAAGTACAGGATGTGGTTCAGAACTTGCATTCTTTTTTTTTTTTCTTTTAACATATTGGTTACTCAATACCATGTCAATTAATTCCATAACATTATAAATTGTTACTGATGTTATGTCAGGGCTTTTAATTGATTGGGATGATACTCTGCTGGCTCTACCTTCAGACCAGAGATGGTCTCCCCAAGAAACCATTGAACTTATCTGGACAATAAGATGCTGGATTTTATGCTTGGTAAATGCTTGCAATGAAAGAATCTCAATTGAATTTGAACTGCGGTAATGCAACAAGGTGGAGGAATCCATAATGGGGGGAGGTTTTGGGGAGGGGTGGAGGGAATCTCAGTGCCTATAAAACTGTGTCACATAATGCAATGTAGTCAATTTTAAAAAAATGATTATTACTGCAGTTGCTAAAATCAAAGACCTCTTGCCATTTTTGGAACACTGTTCCTCAGGAAATACTAATGTCTCAAGTCTTCTCTCACAATTTGACAATTCAGTTTCATGTTTAGGAGATCTGGCTTCTAGTTTTAGATTCACCAAAAACTTCTGGGTAACCTGTGTTTCAATTTTTTAATGCTCTAATCAAAGACATAAAAATCAACAGGCTGATGGGTAAGAAAAAGAAATAAACAACAAGAAATGCCCAACACAATGGTTCAAATAGCTAATTCTCCCCCTTGCAAGTAGTGGGATCCCATATGGCACCAGTTTGTGTCCCAGCTGCTGTACTTCCCATCCAGCCCCCTGCTTGTGGCCTAGCAAAGCAGCAAAGGATGACCTAAAGCCCTAGATTTCTGCAACCACATGGGAAATCTAAAGGAAGCTCCTGGTTTCTGGTTTTGTATTGGCTCAGCTCTGGTTGTTGTGGCCATTTGGGGATTGAACCAGCAAATGGAATATCATTCTCTGTCTTCCCTTCTCTCTGTAAATCTGCCTTTCCAATAAAAAAATGAGTAAATCTTGAATGAAAATAGGGGTAAAAAGGAGACACAGGCAAGCTTTAAGAGGAAAGCATGTCTTCTTGAATCAGTACCTCCTTCCTTGCTTCCAGGGGGCCTTCTGAGACGTCTCTCCCACAAAGAATCTTCCTTCAGGATTCTCAGATAGCTGGGGTCAAGGAGGAAGGACCACTCTTGGGTGCCAGTGTTTGCACACACTCCACCTGCTGACTCCCTTAACCTTATTTTATCTCTTGCTGCTGCTTTATAGGTCTCCAAAGAGTTACTTAGCCCAGGGTCTGATTTATGTTGTCACTCTCTTCTAAGAGAACTTGGGGGACTGAGGTAAGATGCCTAGATTGCCAAAGATGATGAAGAATCACATCGTGCTTCAAAGACAGAAGCAGACAAAACAAAATCATCACAAGTCAGACCTAAAATTGTCAAAACCTAAACCATGGGCAGGCATTCGGTCTAGCATTTTCCCTAGTAGTTAAGGTGTTGGTTTTTCAGAAACCACCTGCTATCTGGAAGCTCAGAGCACCCTTCTCCATGGCCTGAGGCACAACTCCCAGGCCTACACATGAGTGTAAGCTCAACATAACTAGAAGATCCAGGGGAATACATGTAGAACACGACCTCTGACATGACTGGAAGATCTAGGGAAATAGACGTGTCATATAGCAAATTACAGTGTCTTTGGTGGGCAGGTGGGGGAGATCTACCAGAAGACACCCTCCTGCCCTCCCTTTCATGAACCTTTATAACCCTGGAATTTGTTCTGAATAAATGGACATTTTTCACCTGTCTCTCTCTGGTGCTTCTTATGGGCAAAGAACACGATTGACTCACTTTCAGTAACCCCGAGATTGGTTGAGATGTTTGTGTACAACATTGGAGCACCTGGGTTCAACACTTGCCTTTGCTCCAGACCCCAGCTTCCTACTTACAAAGATGTTTAGAAAGCAGCAATGATTTCCCAACTGACTGGATTTCCATGTCCATATGTGAGAAAGTAGAGTTGAGTTCCAAGCTCCTGGCTCCAGCTCTGACCACAGCCAGAAGCTGTTATGGGTATCTGGGGAGTAAACTGACAGGTAACTCTGTGTGTGTGTGTGTGTGTGTGTGTGTGTGTGTGTGTGTGTGTGTGTGTGTGAAAAATGGCCAATTTCAAAATTATCTGATAAAACATACAACAACTTAATAATTTTACAATACTATTTCTTGGGGTTGGTATTCTGACACAGTAATTAAGCCTCGGTCTGCAGTGTGAGCATCTCATATACAATTCCTTGTTTGTACACCAGGAAAAGCAGTGAAAGGTGGTCCAAGTGCTTGGGCCCCTGCTTTCCAGGAGAAAGTCCAGGATAGAGATTCCAGTGCCTGGCTTCAGGCTGGCTTGCGCCCATTAAGCAGGGAGGAAGTCATGGAGAGTAAGCAAATGGAAGGATGAAAAGCCAGTCCTGGTCCCGGCACATGCCACTCTGTGCAGTAGATAGGCCAATCTGTCCTACAGTTCCAGCACCAGTGGGTGCTGCAGCATGGCTCCACCAGGCCATGTTGCAACTCAATGTAGGCAAACAGTTGCTGTAGCATTTCCCAACCACGTCTGCCCCCAGTGCCAGTTTTTACACTCACTAGTGAGAGCAGTAGTCCAACACTGGAGCCCCCAGCCGCAACCAGCATGAGGCTCGCTCCCAGCCAGTGGGTGACCCAGCCTAGTCTGGCATGGCCTACCTTGCCTCAGAATTCCCTTATGGATGCTGTAGCATGCTTCCTTCCAACCCGTCCCCAGTTCCAGCTTATGCCGGCAGGTGTTGCAGTCTAACCCAGCCTGACTAACCTTCAGTCCCAACCCTAATGTGCAATGCCTGGTGTTGCAACCCACCTGGCCTGCCCTACACCCCTTTCTCACTCCCATGCTAGCCAGTTGTTATTGTGAACTGGCCTATCCCAGCCTGCTCCCAGACCTGACCCATACAAATGCTAGAGGATTCTGTAACCTGATCTTGTTGGGTTGCTCCCAGCCTCAACTCTAACAGTCACCAGTGGTGACTGTGTCCTGACAGGAATTTCCCAAGCTCCTCTAGCAAACCACCTCGCAGCCGTAGATCTCACACACATTGGTGGGTGTTTGACCCATCCTGTCTTGGCCTATCTCCTGCCCTGACATTCACCAGCAGGTACAGTGGCCTTGTCTATCTGGCCCACATCCAACCCAGCTCTCATTAGTGGGTGCTACAGCCCAGCTCCACCTAGTCCACCACCATTCTCAGCTCTCATGTGGTTCAGCAGCTACTGGTGACCTAACCCAGCCTGTCCCATATCTAGTGTGGCTCTCGTGAACACCAGTGAGTACTGGAGCCTAGCCCAGTCTAGCACACTCCCATATATGCCAAGCAATGCCGCAGTCAAGTTCAGCCCAGCCCACTGCCCTCATTCTGGCTCTCACATTCACCAGTGGGAATCACAGCCTTACAGGGATGCCCTTAGCTCCCATTCCAGGCATGTTCCTGGCTGTAGATGTTGCCTGTGCCAGCGATAGCTCCAACCACCCTGTTTGGCTCATTCTGTCTTGACCCTTGTATAAGCTACCTCACCTTGGCCTGACCCTGCTCTCCCCAGACCCAACTCTCACTGGTTGGTGCTCTAACCTAGCCCTGCCCATCCTTCCCCCATCCCCAGCTCTTATGTGAGCAAGTGGGTATATATAGATATCTAGTCCAATATGGCCCACAACCTGTCTTGGCTCCCACATGTGCCTGTGTGTGTTACAAGTTGGTCCACCTTGCCCAGTCTACCCACTGAGCCAGCCCACACATAAGCCAACAAAGAAGCCCTAATTGGTCTGGCCAACGACCAGCCTGAACTCTCATGCTCACTAGTGGGAGCTATAGCCTAGTAAGGGAGTTCTCCAATTTTCTGATTAGGCCTACTCCCAAACTTGGGTCTCAGGTGCTAGGGCCATGTGCAGCATAGTCCATACCCCCGTCTCAGCCTTTGTGAGTGCTGGAAGATACTGCATCTGATCCACCTCACATTACATTCTTGGGTGTGCCTGAGGGTGCTGCAGCTTGGGCCAAGCTGGCCTATTTGGAACCATTGTTTCTGTAATTATTGGTAAGTTTCATTGTCTTGCCTATCTCAGCCCATCATCACACCCCACTCTCATGCAAATGCAGGCATTACAGTCACATAGAAATGAACTCACAAATTTCCCCACTGGATCTCCACCCAGATTGGTTCTGTTGCATGTGAGTTAGTGTCATGGCCTAGCCTATCATGCCTGCCCCATGGCCCGACACTCACTGGAGGGTAGTGTGGCCTAAACCTGCAAGGCAGCCCCTGCCACCATGCCCCAGCTTTTATGTGCTTCAGTGGACTGTGACTGCTGCGAGGTAGGCCAGCCCAGGTCTCCCACTTGGCAGGTGTCCTGGTATGACCCAGACATGCCCTCTGGCTTCTCCTCTCCAAACCACCCAGCTTTGACCCACTCATCTACCTGTGATTGCACTGGCTCTGTCCATGGTTGTACACCAGAAGTTATTCCTCACCTGCAATCTACTTCATCAGAAGTTCCCTGTCAGACATATCCTCAAATACCCTCCTGGGACAATTGAAGACCACCCTGCCCACCAATACATGACACAATCTGATTGCTGGCATTCCAGTGGCATGTCTTGCCAGCCTGGGTCACCACCCACCTTCCCAGGTCCACGCTTCAGGACAATCTAATGTCCAAATTTCTGTGTGTGACTTTGGCTTTGTAACATGTCAACATGTTTGCGTGTACTGAATGTTAAAAGATTCAGGAACAGAGCAATGTATGCTTGCACAAGCCATCAAATTTGTTAGTTTTAAAAAATCCTCTGGAGAGGTATGGTGTCTGTGGCAGGTGCTAAGACCCCATTGAGAAACACAAATGCTGTGTAGCAGAGTGGCACAGGTTTCAAGTCAAGATGATATGAAATTCTGGCTTCCTAGTGATTCCCACTCTGGGAGGAGCAGGTGATGGCACAAGCACGTGGGTCTCTGACACCTGCAGAGGAGGCTGTGATGTGGTTCCTAGCCTCTGGCTTGGTGAGAGCAAAGAGCACATGCAAAGGTTCAGAGATGACACAGTGTCAGGGAAACCAGATGGCTCAGTGTGTGTGTGGTATGTGTGTGTGTGTGTGTGTGTGTGTGTGTGTGTGTGTGTGTGTGTGGTATGTGTGTGTGTGCACGCACACGTGTGTAAGGGCAGTCTGCAGGGGACAGGGAATGGAGGTACCAAATGTCAGAGAAGGAGCTGAATCATTCCCTGAAGGGAACAGAGCAGAGCCAAACATGGAGTTGAAGGAGAGCAGGCATTCCACACATTACAGAGCTGGAAATAGAGAAAATCCACACGGGGGCCAGACAGGACAGCAAACCCACCAGCCTGAATCAGCCTGTTCCTTCCTTCCTGCAGATTGTGCTCTGCATACAGGATTATCCGAGCTGGATGGGGAGACCCCAGGCCATCCGTGGCCACACAATCTAAGTCAATGCCCAGGAATGGTTTTTTTAGGCAGAAGCCTTTTTTTTTTTTTTTATTTTGCCTAAAATCCTCATGTTTCTTGTCCTCCATGGACACATCACTCACCACCAGTCCAAGTGCTGTCTTGTTCCATCTATCACCCCCAAGACTTAAGAAAGTCAAAGTCTGGATGTGCACCATACATCCCAGAGGCATGCCACAGCTCCCAGAGCAGAAAATCCGGTGTATTGTGGCCCTAGACACTGGATACTGCACAGCCCAGCCAAGCTTCCTGTGGGCCTGTCCCATGCCTCCTCGGTGACTCCCAGTAGGGTCTAGCTCTTGGGACGTTGTCATGTGGAGTAGATCTTAGGGGACACAGACCAGCAGGACCTTATGTTCCCAGGGTACTTCCCCACAATTGCAGGTAGGATGGTAGGATTGTGTGGGGAGGTTACTCATGAATGCTCTGCACACAACCCAGGGCCCTACTCCTGTAAGATCACCGCAAATCCTATGCCCCTCATGGGGGTGCCCTTGGCATTTCTCTGGAGTTACTTATCCGTGTCAGTTTCAGGAGTTATCCATTATGCTGTGATCATTGCTCCAGCTGTAGCAGGCGCAGTCCCACATGTGTGCTTGGATGCCACAGAGCTGTGATCCATTCTGTGGAAGCATCCATTCCACTGTCAGATGGGGAAGAAGGGACACTCACAAGAGAACCACCCTCTCCCCCAGAAACCAGAACACAAATGGGTGGATAAAGGGTCAGACGTCCTCTCCTTTCCTATGACATTCACTCACTCGCACTTTCCACAAGTGCCAGAGACCAGCTCCAGCTGACTTCTGAGCTCAAAAGGATGCATGGATTGGCAAGAATGAAGAGAAGAAGAGATGTGGACCGCTATAATGGACAACTCAAAAAAGCTGCCTTCTTTATTTATACACAAATCATTACAAACTTTTGTGCATACAATTGTTTCATTTTTACTACATGGTTAAAAGAATGATGACAAAAACAATTCTAAAAAAGCATTATTATCATTTTACTTTAAAGAAAACATTCTCAGTTAACCATTACTCATTCAAACCTGCAGACACCCGGCTGAAGCCAGGAACTCCACGGTTGGCACCACATGCAGTTACATAGTGAAAGGTGGTTTACTTAAATCCAAAATCAAATTTCTAACATTAAACTTAAGCTGATATTACTTTAAAATCAATAATGTAAAATTAAAAAGAAAGCTTATAAATGAAAGGAACTTATAAAGGCATATGTCATAAATCCTTACTAAATCCTATAATCATACACTAATTGCCATCACCTTCACCTAGTACTGACTCAATTGCTATTTGTTCCTTCATTAAAGCGGAATGGGAAGGATCAGGTTGGCTCAGCCTTTCTATGAACAGGGAGCCTTCACAATAAACTTCTTTTTTATCTTTTCAAAGGTCTGCCAGGCAGACCTTTTCACTTAGCAGGGGAACCCTGACCAGAGAAAGAGCTCAGAGATGCTGCTGAGCTGCTCACTATAATCCTGAGGTCAGGAAGCCATAGCATCAGCAACCCATAGCTTACCTGACAGGTGGGTAAGATGACTGCTCAGAATCTGACCAAGAGGAAGCTGTGCCCACTTCCACCATAGCAACCAGAGCAATGAGGTACCAGGAGGCCAGCACTCTCCCCAACACACTAGTGTTTATCTGTGCTTGTCTGCAGCTTACCCAGCACCACCCACATTAAGATAATATTTTTAATGGAAAATTAGATTAAAGCCCAGAAAAATATGTTGATTGGGTGGGTTAATCTGAAAGGGCTAACAAAGCACCTTTTTGAAAATCATAAACCATGCTTCCTCCACCTCTTCACAGAAGAGACACTGTGAGTTTCTGGATCCAGAAAGAAAGGCAGGGGTCCTGGGCCCTTTTTGGGACTTCCTGGAAATCACATTCTTCACTCCTAACTTATTGCTTCCAGACAGCCCTTGACACAGATGGCAGGCCAGCTCACTGTCCCCATGTAGTCACCACAAGATGTGTCAGAACACAGGCACTGTTCAGGACAAAGAGGGTGAAGAGGGCATAATCCAACAAGGTTTCTTTAGCCCACTCACCTTGGGTGCACATTTAAGTCAACTCAACCTCCATCTACCTTCTTTGAGCCTACGTTCCTGACACCCCTCCAAGGGGCTTCCATGACACACCTCCCTCACTAGGCATCCACAGGGCCTCCATAACCCAGTAGCTGTTGGGCCTTCATGACCCATCTCTGGCTGATGGGTCTCCGTTGATGACTCATCTTCGTCCACTCTACTTGTGCTTAACCCATGGCACTCCACTGGCCTCCCTGTTGTTATGTCTGTGTGTACAAGAGTTGTCTAGGACCCACCTTTGCACTGATCATCAATGTTATCCCCATAGTTGGCATGCCCATGGTTCTCCACCAGGATCCTCAGTATGGTGTAGCCCTGCCAGGAACATAGTGGTCGATGCTGATGGCTGGATGAACCAGCCATGCGCTCCCAGTTGCACCTTGGGGTTTATTGGTGGACCCCCATTCTTCCTTGAGCTCTGAGGTCAGGAGTGAGCCCCAGGCAGTGAGGAAGCCATGGCAGCCTCTCGACAGTGGCAGCCTGTGGTAAAAGAGTCTCACATGTCCCATCTTCCTCTGTGACTCCAGCCCAACTGGTTCAGATGTGGCTGGGGCTAGCCATCATCTGGGTCCCAAGGGGTAACAAACCTGGATCAAGGGGACAATAATCTGCATCGTTTTATAGTCCATGAATCCTATGGATACTGTGTCCAAGAAGACCTGCCAGAAAGAACAGAGCAAGCAGCTCTGGTCAGCACTGGGTGAGTGAGTACACAGCATGCATGTGCACCTTGGGCCCAGCAGGGTATGGCCAGAACATGCCACACATCCACCATCAGAGTATCCTGCACGCTGAGGATGGCTGATCCTGTGAGATGGACAGTAGACCCTGATCCCATGCTTACTTGACCCCGGTCTCGCACAAGACCCCTGAGGATGCCAGGCAAGGTGATGGTGGTCTCATACAGAATATACCCAAAAGATTTGTCATTTCCATCATTCACCGGCATATTCTCCATGTTGATGAGCTTTTGAAATGTGATAGGCTGCACACAGAAACTGGGATGAGGAGAAAAACAATTCACTTTTTCCATGGTCTTTTGAAGGTGTGCCATAGCAAACAGACTCCTCGTGGGTCATACTCTAGAGCCTGGGGTAGCAGGGAAATCTAACCTAAGCCTTTGGGGTTGCAAGTTAGCAGACAGACCTCATCCCGGGGATGAGGGGGACAGTACCTAGAGGGCCATGGAGACAAAGAACATTAATCCTTTGTTTTAGTCTGCCTTCCTGTCACACTAACCCCAAGGCCACCAGTCACAAGGTTGAGAGAACGGAGTTCTCGTAGTAGAGCCACACAATTGAGCAAGTTCTGATAGCTTTAAGCCACCATCATTTTTGCCTGGCAGCATCCCTCTGACTTGGCCTAGCGCCTATGTCCCAGAGCCTCCTGAGGCATCCCATAGGATGCTAGCACATCTCTGAGTGCTGAGGTGGAGAAGGGACTTGAAGCAACATCTGGCCTTTCTCTTGTGGCACTTGGAGGTTCCTGGGTCCTGCTCACTTACTGTGGGCTGCCCTGTTCCTCCGGTCCCAACACTCACCTCCAGCTACTGTAGGGCATCTCACAGTGGCAGGTAGAAAGAAGGCTTCATTGGGTCATAGGACATCTTGGGAAGAAGGTCAGGTGGAGAAGGCAGAAGGGTACCTGCAACATGCAGATGGCAGGGCCACCCCTAGAGGACCTCATTGTCACTGCCTGCCCCTGCTTCCTACCCAAAGAATTTTGGTGCTGACAGGAACAAATCTTGTCTAAGGTGTGCGACAGAGGACTGACACCTACAGCATACAAAGTTGGAGCTGGGAAACACAAAGTATGGTGAGACAAGACTCTACAAAGCTCTTCTGCCCTTGCCTAGGATGTCTGTAAACAGATCACCTGGGATTGAGATGGGAGAAGGAGCAGGGGACTCATCAAATGTTTCAGAACAAGTAAGGCCAAAGGTGGTGCCTGGGGCTGCAGCTTTCTGGGTACCTAAGACAGTGCCAAAGAAGTCTCGAAGCTTACAGTACTTGGCCATGTAGTCTCCGGCCTCCGTCAGCACTGCATCATAGTCTGCAAGAAACCAGGATCTGTCACTGGCAGGTTCCAACACTGCAAAGTGTGCACAGCAGCAACAGGAGAGAGGAAAGCGGGCACCACGCATCAGCATCCCTATCCAGCAACTGCTGAGACAAGCACTTGATGTGAGAGCCAGTCTACTGATGTGTCACAGGCAACCAAAGCTACAAACATGACAGGAGCTGTTCAACAACCAGACATAGCTGGGGTTTCCCACTATAGGCAGAGATACAAAGGCAGGGGCCACACTTTTCCAAGGGCCTGAGTGGTCCTCCCACTCTCAGGCAAGCCCCCTCACTGCCACTGCCTTATCCTTTCCAGAGGTCTCTGAGCACAGCAGTGGCTCAGAGGCCCACTAACCAGCTGCAATCCCCCAGTGCCTTCGATTCAGACAAAGCACTACCTTCCCCAGGTACTGCACAGACAAATCCAGTTGGGAGACAGAAGCAGTTCCCAGAGGGCTGGCCATGAGAAGTTCCAATAGTGCACATGCTGGGCCGGGCCAGGTGAGGGAGCACTTGCCATAGCTGGTGACATCAGACTTGTATTCATTAAAATGCATGGCTCCATTGATGAAGCCAAAGTTGATGTCTCCGTGGAACATGTAGAGGTTGATGGAGGTGCAGCATCAACGATGGCAGACACCATCTGCAAAACCTCTGCAGGACAAGGGAGAACAGTGACAGTGGAATGAGGCAGAGTCCTAGATGAACCCCGAACCTTTCCTTCTCTTGTCTTTCCTGGGCCCTGGTCGGGGGGGGCGGGGGGCAGCTTTACTGCTCTGCTCTTCAGGCACAGAGGGTCCAGGCTACAGTGGAAGTGATTCTAACTGAGGCTCCAAGCATAGACCTCTGTATTCAGATCCAAGTCAACTCCATTAACTGCAACATGGACAGCTTGCCCCACATTGGTCCTGACAGCCCAGCCAACATGCAGCCTGCTAGTAGATGACAACAATGTGGAAGCCAGGATCACAGACTGTTCCCCCAAAGATGTGAACAGAGAACATCACAGGAGATGGGTGACTAACAACTATACTCAAGCTGCACAGCGCCCCATCAGACTGGCATGTGTTAAAAATCACTGTAACAGTATTGTGTAACTGGGAGACACATACTCTTACTTCACAGCAATGATTAGAAAATCTACATCTTTCTGGAGAAGAGTTTGAAGCACAAACACAGGAAATCTGCAACAAATGTGCTGTGTTGAATCCATCATTGAAGGATGATATGCCAGCAGTGTACAAGGTGCTCACTAATGCGGGCATATATTTGGCATTTAGTGAAGTTCAATAAATAGGATCACTGGGCATTTCCAACAGATTCACTGGGAACAGGCTGGCTCACACACTGTGATTGAGCCATCAACGCAATGGAGTCTTTCATTTTGTTCAAGATGGTGATGTGAATCGATATCGGTAAGTATAGAAAGCTGTTGCTATGGGTTACAAACTATGCAGAAGGAGGTGATGGAGCAGCAGAGTGTCCGCGTGTATGTCTCAGAAGCAATTGTACACTTCAGGCAGGTGAATAGGCAAGCCTAAACTATATATCTCAACGTGCTTCCTCCAAGGTCTGAGAAAACATCTTCTCCAAACTTCATTTATCCTTGATACTTTTATCACTTACCACATTTTCCCTGTATTTTCTAGACACAAGCAGCAGGAACTCATTACTCAATCACAAGACTTCTCAAGATCAATGTGAAAAAGTCCTACTGTTCAAATGTCAAGTCAAGTGAGTCTGAAATATGAGTAACTGGTTATTACCCTTGAATAACCCCAGCACCTTTGCATTCTACTGTTCCATATACAGCAGTTTCCTAAAATGCATTCTGGGGCTGGTACAATAGCTCAACTGGTTAATCCTCCATCTCTGAGTGCACATCCCTTATGAGCACCAGTTTATGTCCCAGACGTTCCACTTCCTATCCAGCTCCCTGCTTGTGGTTTGGGAAAGCAGTAGAAGGTGGCCCAAAGCCTTGGGACCCTGCACCCACATGGGAGACCCAAAAAGAAGCTCCTGGCTCCTGGTTTTGGATTGACTCAGCTCCAACCATTGCAGCCATATGGCAAATGAGCCAGTAAAAAAAAAAAATCTTCTTTTGTTTTTCCTTCTCTCTGAAACTCAGGTCAACACACATGCTGGATATTGCCATGGCACCACTCACCAGAAGAATCCAAGATACTGTGCGGGACTCCCCATGAATCAAACCACCCTGTCCAGTACTCCATCACCAGTGTGGGCTGTATTCTCTGGGCTCCACAAAGTAAAAGTTAGGTCAAAAGAGACACAGGGAAACCCATCTCACAGGGGAGCCCCGGGCACTGTCCTCCTGACTCCTTTCTGGCTTCACACTATTTGTCAAAGACCAGAGAGAACAGAGCTCACACAAGGGCCAAATGTGCATGCCCTGCCACTGTCCTACACTGGTTTGATGTCTGGATCGTGCCAAGCTCTGCCCATCTTCTGGGGAGGAAGAAGCTTTGTCTACACAATGCCCTAAGCAAGAGGCACACCAGGGATGGGAGCTACTTGGTAACTTCTTCCTCCCAGCTTGACGAGTCAAGGGCTGCAGAGCAGGTCCAGCTTGGTTTAGACAGTAGCTTGTACAACTGAGCCAGAAAAGCAAGGCTTCACAGCCGAGACATTCAGTGTTGTGTTGCAGCTCCAGTCTGGATCAGTTCCCTGGCTGGGACTCTCCACAGGTGTTCAGGATTATTTCAGAATATGGATGCCATCCTACCATTGACCTAAAGATGCAGAACTCAGGCTTGCAGAATCCCTTGAGGATGTGGAGGGAGGCATCATAGTGACTACCACACTATGATTTCAAGCTCTGTGGCAGGGAACCACCCTGCACATTGAGTGACAGTAGATCAGGTGTCCTCCCTGTCTGTGACAGCCTGACATTTCAAGGACATTGCTTGGAGAACAGAATCTGATTCAGGCTGACCAAGATAACTCGTGGCCCATTGAAAGGAAGGTGCCAGTCATACCCAGACAGAAACAAAGCAGGCACACTGTCCACATCCCATGAAAGGGGCATACTCATCCTGTATTATGCCTCAGTCAATGAAATGATTCTAAGCTATGTTAGCACTCTGGGAGTACCAGGGTCAAGGTAAGTGGGTGACTGCTGGTGGCCAGGTCTGTTCCACAGTCTGTGGCTAACAGCTGGAATTCGGCAATCAATTGGTACTGCAATCTTAATCCGCCACTGTGTGAATTCTTCATCCATCTCCTCCTTACTTCTGGGCAGTAAAGCAGTAGTGATAGTGGCTAGCTCACACACTGTCTTCCACCTAAAGCTGAGTGCACAGCCCAGCAGAGGTGAAGCTCACAGCAGTCACTTGTACTGATCATGCTCATCACCAGAGGTGCGACAGATGTGGAAGACCAGAAAAGTGCCAGGGGGCATCACAACATCAAGCACACTGTAGGTCCATCCCTCAAGGAAGTCTTTACAAAGGAGAGTGTCCTCATCTCACTAAGAGACATCTTTCTGCACAGAAAAGCCCCGTGGCAGATACCTGCCTATGAGGAAGCAGGCATAGCAACCTCTTAGGCAGGAGCACAGAACCAGGTGGATCAGCCACCGGACACGATGCTTCTGCTCCAGGGTGACATCAACATCACCCTCGAGTGCTGCTCCAGGTCTAGGGATCAGCATGGACACAGGACGGTCCTGCACCGCGTGTGAGCTGCAGCTCAGCCCACACATTCCTGTCTCCTTAGGAGACACCGAATGACTTGAGAGAGCAGCTGGAACAAGACTGAGTTGGGAGGAACAGTGAGACCTGGACAAAAGTTCACTCACTGTCTGACCTTGAAGGGACCAGGCTTCCTATCATGCCGAGACATCATAGGATCCCGCTGGGTGAAAATATGAACAGGGCAGAGAGGCGTTCCTCCTCTGCCTCAGTCTGTGAGAGCCTGTGGGGTGAATGGAACCCACAGAAAGGAGGCGGGCATGTTAAAAAGGCTCCTCAAGAGACCACACATCTCACTCTTCCTGTTTCGGTCCTCACAGCAACACCTTGGCTGCTTTCCTGGCAGGGGTGTGGTACACAAGCCAGGGAGTCCTGAGCAACAGGAGGCACTCATCGCTGCTCAAGGTGCTGAGAGCTGCAGCTGCCCAGGCAATACGTACCTTCATACTTCAGAGAAAGGTGGTGAGAGACTGCAGCTCTGTGTGTGACTGCAGGTTGATGCTGGCCAACACTGGAGAAAAAGAGAAACAAACAGCAAATTGCCCCAAATTGGGAAAATGATTCAAAATCATTCTCGGTTCTTTCCTCGGTACTGCAAGCATTGTTACTGACTTTATTACACCCCCCTATTTTACTTCTTCTTGAGGGGTTAGTTTTTCTTTTTTGGGCTATAATATATTCATATAAAGTATATGAAGATATTTTAGATGGCTTTCCACATGTTCAAGAGAGATGCATTGCTTTGACTCATGGTTGAGGCCTCCTCAGGATCGTCCAGCAGCAGGCTGGGCTGGGAGGCTCCCTGCTCATTTGTTACTGACTGGTCAAAGCTGGCCTCACATGTGAGGGCTGTAAACTGTGCCCCAGTGGGCATAGCAATGCATGACAGGCACTAGGCTGGCCTGGCAAACCAGTGCAGTATGAAGCTGTCCTATATGTCCAGTATGAGCCGCTGATGATCAGTGACAAAATACCTGATGACAGCTGAGGCCTTGGGATTACTGTCACTTGCCTCGATGTTACACAGTGGCTACTAGAAAGGGGCTGCAAACCCTTTGTCTTGTCACACCCAGACACCTCCTCACCTGAAATTAAGAGACTGCTTGAAGACACGAGGCCTGTCTGAAGCTGCACAGAAACCCTGAAGTCAATACAGGATACACCTGGCTAACTAAACACAGGCACCTGTTTCCCCTCCTGGTACTCCACACAATGCAAAGACCGGGAAGGACAGGCAGATGCTCAGAGGAACTGGAGCAGAGAGGAGACATTAGTAAAGAAGAGTAAGGTAAGTGCATGACACTAAATGTCCTTAAAGAAAAGCAGCAGCTATGGCCAACTTTGCCTCCAGCCTGAGGCCTCCCTCATCCCACTCCAAAGTCAGAGCATCATGCAGAGGAGGACAATCTCCCCAGCCTCACGGCTTCATTCTCCATCAGCAGCCATGCTCATCCACTCAGTGGCGAGCACATTTCCCAAGGAAGCTGGACTTGAGCAACTGCAGGCCTGCACGACTTCAGGGTGAGGTGGCAGGGAAGGCAGAGGCAAGGAAGGCTGTGGCACGCCTTTGCATGTTGGAAACCTGCCTGATCCTGCTACTGCTTCTCAAAACATCACAGCATTGAGGCCCAAGGCTTCTCCAGAAACAGCAGTGCTCAGACAGGTCTCAGTTTCCATCCTTTAAGTACCACCATAGCCCAATCACCCACTAAGACTCACCTAAGCTGGCAGCCCTTGATGGCACTTAGTCCCGTTTTTTGAAGGGCAGACCTGACAATTGAGAACATCTCATCTGAAGATAGATCGGGGACAGAACAGCAAGTGACATAAACAAAAAAAGGAATAAATAGGTTGCTTTAATCCAGCAATAAAACATATTATGAGAAATAAAACAGGTCCAATGAAAATGAGATCCAAGAGCACTGGGATAGAAAAGCTGAGTCAGGCAGAAAGAACAGAAGTGCAAAGAGAAAACAATCAAAAACAGGAATAAATCAGGGACCGACCCTGAAAATCAACAAAAGAACAACATGAAAAAACAACAACAACACAGCGAGGAAAGACGGCTCAGCATCATCAGATAAATGCACTGGGAGACACAATGCCAATTTCAGCAGCAGACAGAAAAGAACACCATTGTGAAATGACCACAAGGCTAGGACTGCCTGCAGAGGGTGAGCTGGAACCAGGTGGTCAGGGCACTCCACCAGCCCTAGATGCAAAGAGTGCCCTGGGGATAAAAGTGACATCTTAAGAGACAAGAAAAGAGTGTTTCTAAATGGCCACCAGGAGAGCTGACACTGAAAAGTATCAGTGACAACTGCTGGGAAGATCTCTGGCAAAATATTGATTTGAAAGACAAAAGGGACATCAGGGAGGAAGAACCAAGAGAAGGATGGAGATGAAAAGAAAAACAAGAGAACTACCACCAGTAACTAGGTTTCACAAAGATGTGCAGGAGCAGACCCTTGGCTGGTGGGGCTGCTTTGCTCATGCACAACTACACAGCCACACATGCACTAATATGCAGCAAAAGTGTGGGGGAGTGGGTAAGCATAAAAAACACACAAAAAGAAGCAAGTTTTACAAGTACAGTGTTCTTTGGGCTTAATATCAAGAAACAGGAAAAAAGAAAAAGTTGAAGAGCTCAACGTGATTATTTCAGGGGAAGGAAATAAAAATAAGACCCTGGGAATGTATCACTTTGTTTCTTTTTTTTTTTAAGAGTAAACATATCGCTCCAGACAGCAGTGGGCAGCAGAGCACTATGGGTGCCTACAGGGAAGGCATGGAGGGTATGGAGAAAGCAGAGATGCTGGGCCTCCTTTTAAGGCATGCAGTAAGTACTGAGTGGACCACAGAGCGCCAAAAATGGGCGCTGTCATGGGGGACCCATGGGTGGAGCTCCCGGGGCCAGAACCCAGTTATGGCGCCACAGTGCCACCATGTGGAAATATGAGGAATCACCAACGGTCCTCACAGATGAGAGGCAGGTGCAAGTCGTTGACTCCCCTCAAAAGAGCCTTTCCCCCTGCACGGGACAGACAGCCTGAGTGCCCATCACATTCCAGACATGGAGGTAACAAGCTGGAGATGACAGCCCCTGCCTGCCAGCAGCTCAGCCTGGTAGCCACAGCAGAGGCCAGCACAGCTGTGGGTGGGGCGCACACATGAAGGGCCTTTGATCCTTTCAGCACACCAACCACGTATGGGCAAGACAGGTATAACCCACGTCCTCATGGAGCTGCTCACTTGGGGGAGCTGTGCTCTTCTTACACAGGTACAAGAGTCAGTGGAAAGGGGAGGCTTTCAACACACTCCTAACACTGCAGCGAGTGAGAAGCAAGGTGTTGCTGAAACATATTTGCATCCAGAAATGTGTAAAGAAGTAACTAAACATAAGACAGATGTGCCCGAGCAGAGAGAAAGGGCTGAAAATCACTAGATGGCTTGTGCCAGAAATGGTGGGAAAACAGAGCTGTGATTTCCTCAAGAAAGAAACCCTCAAAGCAGGGCAAGTCATCTAAAGGACGCCGGGTTGTGCTGATCAGCAAGCAGGGAAGGGCGACCAGCTGCAGAGCTCTCTATAGTGTATCATCTCTGATAGGGACTTTGCACCTCTCTGTAGCCGGAGCCCTGGACATGGAGCCGCCCACATGGGTAGCAGGCATAGCTTGCACACTCCCCTTGAACGTACCTCCAGGAATCATGCCCTTGCTCAGGCCGTCCGTGTTGTCTGAAGTCAGCAGCAGCTCCACAATACCACGGTCCTCCAAGGCCTGTGGAGCAAGAACACAAGTCAGAGTGAGCTGCCTCCTCTGAGCTTCTGCAGGGTGTGCAGCTGCCAATGCAGAAGGCCACATCCAGGAGGCTTGTGTACTCTTCTAGAGATCAGAGGCAAATCCACTCCCCCGGGCCTGCTATATGCAGCAAAGCTCCAGCGGGACTGCACCCCATTCACAGCAAGGGACAGGATATCAAACTATTGGCTACTTTCCTGCTCTGAGGCTTGTCGCATCCTGTGTGCCAACTGCCTGCAGGGCTTGTGAGAAAATCCCTACATCCACAGCTTTCCCTTCACACAGGACGAACCAAGATGGACTTGGTCAACAGGTAGGGCCAGGGGAGCCTGGCTGAATCCCATGAGAGCAGCAAGCACTGAGTCGATGCAGGAAAAAGTGGAAGAAGCAGCTGAGAAACAGCCAAGTGTGGAGTTCTTCCCTCTTCAGCCCGCTGAAAGGACACTCCAAACTCAGTAACACTGTGCTCAGTGTTTATTTCTCCGGTGTACTTCTCCTTCTCCCTTCGGGAAGGAAGAGCACAGGCATATATACACAGCATAAACCAATCCGCATAAAGGTCATTCCAACATGCACAGCGCACACCAATCCTCAAACAGGTCATGCGCTGTTCACGTGCACAGCACGCCTTTTACAGCCAATGGGAAGAGACTTCCTCAAACTGGTATACAACTGGTGGTGCTTTGGCACGGCACCGGGTGCCATCTTAGAGCTAAGCGGAATTAAGCTCCTGACAATTTGAAAAGCACATTTCCTGAGACAGAAAGGGGGACAGGGGGAGAAGGGATTTCCCATCTGCTGTCACTCTCCCCAGATGACTGTAATGACCAGGGCTGGACCATCCTGAAACCAGGAGCTTCATCTGGGTCTCCCCTGTAGGTACAGGGGCCCTCTTCTGCTTCTCCCAGGCACATTGATAGGGAGCTGTGTCAGAAGTGGAGCAGCTGGGGTTCGAAGCAGCCCCCACATGTGTTGCTAGAGTTGTAGGCAGTGATTTAACACCGCATGCCGCAATGCCTGCCCCAGTAAACCAGCTGTAAACAAGTAAGGTAAACAAGTAAGGTAATTTATTTTAAAAAAATCATCCATTTTTATAAGGAATTAGTTGGCTACCTCCAAAGAGGACAAAGACAAAATTTATAATTCTTCTCTCGTTTGCATTCCCACTCAGGGCAAGTGCAAGCTGATTTATTCAATGCCCTGAAATTAGTTGCAATATTCTTCTTGGTGTTTAAATTGTCTCAAATATACCCAATGGTGCCTCCTTGGTCTTGGGCTACACTTACTGGTGTCCCAAATCTTCACTGGGTTTCCTGTGCAATTCTGACATGAGTTTATCCCAAGCTCTCCTGTAACTTCCCTTCCCCAGGCTCAGGGACAGCCATAACCAGGTGGTATTGAGACATCATGATGATTCCAACATGTTGCAGCTTTAGGAATTTATATATTTCCCAATGAAAATGTGTGGGCCTGGCCTGGTATCCTAGTGGCTAAAGTCCTTGTGTTGCTTGTGCTGGGATCCCATGTGGGCACTGGTTCGTGTGCCAGCTACCGCACTTCCCTTCAAGCTCCCTGCCTGCAGCCTGGAAAAGCTTTTGAGAATGGCCCAAAACCTTGGACCTTGCACCCACGTGGGAAATCCAGAAGAAGCTCATGGCTCCTGGCTTTGGATCAGCTCTGTCTCTCCTTTCTGTAACTCTGTCATTCCAATAAAAATAAGGAAATCTTTTTTAAAAAATGTTATATGTAGGGCCCAGGGGCGTGGCCTAGTGGCTAAACTTCTTGCCTTGAACATACCCAGGATCCCATATGGGTGCTGGTTCTAATCCCAGCAGCTCCACTTCTCATCCAGCTCCCTGCTTGTGGACTGAGAAAGCAGTTGAGGATGGCCCAAAGCCTTGGGACCCTGCGCCCGTGTGGGAGACCAGGAAGAAGTTCCTGAATCCTGGTTTCGGTTCGGCATAGCCATCGGCCATTGCGCTCACTTGGGGAGTGGATCATCGGACGGAAGATCTTCCTCTCTGTCTCTCCTCCTCTCTGTATATCTGACTTTCCAATAAAAATAAATAAATCTTTAAAAAAATGTTATGTGATGGTATTATTTTCTGGACTTCCATAGTTTTGTATGGCTTCTCTTTCATCCAGGATCTTGACATATTACATTAGCCTGGTGTTTTCTGCACAATATTCATCAAATAGTTCATTTCCTTTTAAAATATTTATTTCTATTTGAAAGGCACATTTAGAGAGAGAGGAAGAGAGAAGAGAGAGGTTCACACTCCAAATGGCCGCAATGGTCAAAGCTGAGCCAATCCAAAGCCTGTACCCAGGAGCTTCTTTCAGATTCCCCATGTGAGTTCAGGGACCAAAGACTCAAGCCATCCTAAATTGCTTTCCCAGGGCATGAGCAAGGAGCATGATGGGAAGTGGAGCAAGCAGGACTTGAACCGGCATTCAGGTAAGATGTTGGTGCTATCAGGTAGAGGATTAGCCTGTTGAGTCGCAGCACCACTCCTAAATAGCTTATTTCTGTCAGTTTTACTACTAAGGAAAGTTAGTCATTTAATAGGATTTTTCCTTTGCAGTTCTTGTCACTAGAATGCATTTTTCAAAGACACATTGTTCAAGGTCTATGTCGCAATTTAATTGAAATCAGTTTTTCTCTATGTGTGTCTTAATTTGATATTCACTTGGGCTGCTTTGCTTTGGATGCTAACATTTGTTATTAATGTTGCTCTTTTCATTTTTAAAATATGTTATGTGATGGTTCAGTTGCTAAAGCCACAGAACTGTGTACTCCAGCCATGCTCACTTCTCGCTCACCTACCTATACCCTGCCCCTTGCTTGTATGTGCTGTTCCGATGGTTATTGCACATACTCTTCCAGAGTTTATATCTGAAACAAAATAAAGTCATGTAAATTTAAATCTGCACATATATTTCTATGCATTTGTATTTCCTTTTATTTTAGATAACACGTGGCACCTAATTTACATACCTTATGAATTTTTTTAAACTTACAATAAATCCTAGAGATTACTGTTTATTCGACATGCTTCACAAGTCTGTCATTACTTTAAAAAAAAAAAAAAAAGATTTTGGGGCCCGGCGTGGTGGCGCAATGGTTAAGGTCCTCGCCTTGCACGCCCTGGGATCCCATATGGGTGCCGGTTCTATCCCGGCAGCACCGCTTCCCTTCCAGCTCCCTGCCTGTGGCCCGGGAAAGCAGTCAAGGGCAGCCCAAAGCTTTGGGACCCTGCACCCATGTGGGAGACCCAGAAGAGGCTCCTGGCTTAGGATCGGCATAGCATCGGCCATTGCGCTCACTTGAGGAGTGAATCATCGGACGGAAGATCTTCCTCTCTGTATATCTGCCTTTCAAATGAAAAAATAATAAAAAATAAATATTAAAAAAAAGATTTAAAAAAATTTATTTGAAAAGCAGAGTCATAGAGAAAGGGAGGAAAGGCGGGAAAGAGAGAGAGATGCTGTGTATGTTGGTTTACCCAATGGGTAGAGCCAGGTCAATGCCAAGAGCCTAGAACTGCATCTGTAAGTCTTCCACACGGGTGGCAAGGGCTGGAAACACTTGGACAATGTTCTGCTGTGGCCCAGGTGCATTAGCAGGGAGCTGAAGCAAAAGTGGTGATCCACCATGTGGCTACACTACACTCTTGTCAAGAAATCCTCTAAAGCTGATTGCTTGGATTGAGGCCAATATTTTGATATTATGATAATACCACACTGAATTAGCTTGAATGTATTTTATTTATACTCACACATTTTCAGTATGTTTCAAGAGTACGGTTCTGGAAATGGAATTGCTGAGTAAATGCTGTTGTGGAGACTCTGTTGCATGCTGCCAACTTGTTTCTAAGTGTTGGGTCATTTTGCATTTTCTGCACAAATCAGTGCAAGCTTTGCTGTTCTCATCATTGTAATGTGGCAGCTGGGACAAGGCTAGTTGATTTTTGTTTACTACCACTATGTTTACATTTTTTTAGGCTATCCGTAATCTGATGTTTCCATTTTCCTGTTTTGTGCAAAACTGCATTTGTTACATAAAAAAAAAATTTGTTTGGAGTAGTCTCTTTGTTATTTAGGCACAAATATAAGCAAGTCATAGAAATATCTTGCTCTTGATGTTTGAGAATAAACCTTTACTTACCCCTATTAATCCTTATTAACCATTTGGGCTGAAATTTTGTATATTGGGTCAAGTGATATATAAGCTCATTTAAGGGAATCCCTGTGTTATCTATGAAAATTAATTTCATATCATTACTGTGGTCAATTTGGGAAATAATATTTTGCTGAGCAAATTAATTTATCAGAATTTCAGGTTGGAGGTTTGTGGGAAGAGCTATTCAAGAGTTTCCTTTCCTTTTCTGCTTTCAACCACTACTCCTGTGCTTTGCCTCATTTGGCATCTGTGCTTTCTCCCAAGGCAACACACTGATTCTCTGTTTTGCTAAATGTTTTCTAAGAGGCCGTTTTACGATTTATGCGTTAGTCCATTTTATTTCCTTTTTCCTGGCTCATTAAATTCCATTTTTAGTCATTCTCTTTGCTTACTGCTTGTAAAGAGTATCGTTTTCCATTTGCATATATGCTGTAGGTGTTCTCATCAAGCTGGAGGTATTTTACCATATTCTTGACGTTTTATGAGATTCTAAAATCATGCATGAGAATGTAGTTTTGTCAAATGCCTCCTTGACAATCGACGATGTCATCATGGAAGGCTTCTTCCTCAGCCTGTTGGTATGGTGTGTTACTCTGAAGGTGTCTGATGGAAAACCACATTGCATCCCTGAACGTTGCCCTGTTCACGCCTAGTGTTTAATTCTCTTACACAGTTGCACTTACTTTTGTTTAAAGACTTTTCTATTGAAGGTTATTTGCATCTGGAAGGCTGCTCTGCCATTGTCATTTTTTCCCCACAGTATGTCTATATTTGCTACTCGGTTCACTGGCGAAGGTCTTCTCTTTTCTGGCTAGAATGAGACTGTGGAGACTATCTACTGTTGGGTTGACTGTTGTAGTTTGCGGCTTTCATCAAACTGATGCTCCAAGTCCTTATCTGTCTGAAAGCTCTGGGACGGATGCTCCCCTCCAACCACGATGTAGTGATCTGAGCCCCTCTTTTTTCTTTGTTGATCTTGCCTAAGCTTTGCCAGTGTTAGTGATCCTTCAAGTCAGTGAGGTCTACATCAATAACCTGAGTTACTGTCTTCTCCTTTCAGTTTCTGGTATCTGGCTGTATTTTTCTTCTGTTTCTTTTTCTAGTCATAATGAGTTTATTTTGTCTTCCCTTTTTTTCACGTTGTCAAGCACTTTAATCTCTTCAATTCAAACACCGTATTAACTCTTTTTTAATTAATTAATTTACTTATTTTATGATTCCAAAGGCTCTTGAATTTCCCCCTCTACATACCCCCCACTGATTTCCACTATTTTATTTCAGTAATATAATTTTTCAGAAGCAGTCATAAGTCCATCATTCTGCTATTTAAGTGTATCCTGACATTGTAGGTATGGACAATGACAGAGTCCCTCATTCTGTTGTCAAGATTTAACAGTTTTCCTGGGAGTCCATCTTTGATGTGGAAGTAGGCATGTATGCTATATTATAACTTCACACCACAATAAGATAGTAATTATTATAATTTTCCTAGATGACTGTATGTACATACATGTTTACTTATATATCTATTGATTGTATCTTTTGTATGGAGGTTGTCTTATATCAGAGAGAGCATATGATATTTGTCCTGTTGAGGTTGACTTACTTCACTGAGCTTAATGGTCTCCACTTGTGACCATTTGGTTGCAAATGGTGAAATTTCATTCTCTTTAATGACTGAATAGTATTCCATGGAATAGATGTACCAGTTTCCTTATCCACTCCTCTTTTGACAGGCATATGGGTTGTTCCCATGTCTTTGTTATTATAGATTGTAAATATAGAAGTACAGGTCGCTTTCTCATATGCAGATTTTGTTTCCTTTGGATATATTCCCAGGAGTGGGATAGCAGGGTCATACAGCAGTTCAATTTTCAGTTCTCTTAACACTCTCCATACTGACTTCCATAGTGGTTGTACCAGCCTGCACTCCCACCAACAGGGAAGGAGGGTACCTTTCTCCCTGCATCCATGCCAGCAGGTGTTGTTAGTAGAGTTCTAAATGCAAGCCAATCTTCCTGGAGTTAAGTGGAACCTCAATATGGTTTTCATTTGTATTTCCCTGATGGCTAGGGAGCCTGAGCATCTTTTTATATGTCTATTAGTCATTTGAATTTGTGTGAAAAATGTCTGTTCATGTCCTTCACCAGTTTCTTCACAGGGTCATTTGTTTTGCTGTTGTCGGGATTCTGAATCTCTTTGTAAATCCGAGATATTAGTCCCCTATTACTTGTGTAGTGTGCTTCTTCAATTAGTCGATCATTGCTATTGTATCCCTGCCCAGTCCAGTCTGCTCCCAGGCTCAGCTTTCAGGCTAAACAATGGGAAGAGTGGGTCTGTAGTGAAGCCCATGCAGGACCCCCATCAGACTCACTCCCAGCCTGGAGTCTTGCATGTGCTAGCGAGTGCTGTAGCACAGTCTGGCATGCCTCAGCATTTTATAGTGTGGCTCTGCCTGGCCTGCCTCCAATCCTGGCTCATCCTGGTGGGTGTTACAGACCAACCTGTACTGGCCTGCAGCCCATCCTGACTCCCACTTGCAGGTGGATGTTACAGACTGTCTCAGCCAGGCCCACCCCAGACCTGACCCACATGTATGCTGATAGGTATTGTATCCCAGTCTGGCCTGGACTGTGCCCAGCCTCATCTCCCACACTTACCAGCCAGGCTGCATCTTAACAGGCGAGTTTCTCAACCTCCCCTATCACACCAGCTCCCAGTTGCAGATCTTACAGACATCAGTGAGTTTTTGGGTCAGTCTGTCTTGGCCTATCTGTAGTTCTAACATTCACTGGCAGGTACTATAGCCTTGCCAGAGCAGCACACACCCATTTTGACTCTTTCCAGTGGGTGTTACAGCCTAACCCCACCTGGCCCACTCCTAGACTAAGCTTACATGTGGACCAGGGGGTGCAGAGACCTACTCTAGCCCATCCCATACTCACTCTGGCTCTCATGAACACCAGTGGGTGCTGGGGCCTAACCCAGTCTTACATACCCCCAGACCCAGCCCTCATACGTGCTGAGGGATGTTGCAGCTTTGTTAAGCCAAACCTTCCCCCATTTCCAGCTTTCATGCTCACCAGTGGGAACCAAACCCCAATTGGGTCAGCCCCTTAGCTCCCCTCTCAGCCACAGATCTTGTACATACAATCGTTGCTCACACTCAGCCTGGCATGACCAACCTCCGTTCCTGGCCCCTCCATCACATGCTGCAGCCTAATCCTGTCCTATCTGCCACCATCCCTCTCTTTCATATAAACTGGTAGGCATGGCTTGCACCTCATCCTGGCTCCTGCGCATTTCAGTGTGTTAAGGTTTGGCTAGACCCTGCCCAATCCACACTGTCCCCCACTCCACCAGCCCACACATCTGCTGACAAGTGGGGCAACCAAACCCAGCCCATTCCCTGCCCTGACTCATATACTTGCAGTGGGGATTACAACCCACTAACATAGTTCCCCAAGTTCCTCCACCAGGCCACTCCCAGACCTAAATATCATGTGAGCCAGTGGGTGTTAGACCTTTGCCTGGCTTAGTCTGTACCCCAGTCTTGGCCTTTGTGTGTGCTGGTGGATATTGCAGCTTGGCCTGGCCTACACCCAGTTCTTGGGTGTGCCTATGGGTGCTGCAGCCTAGACCAGACTAGCCTGCTCCCAATCCCAGTTCCCAGGAATGTCATCAACTTTTAAGGTCATGTCTAGCTCAGCCCTCACCACTCTAAGCTCTCAAACATACCAGTAGGTATTATAGTCCCACATCTCTACAGAATCTGCCCCAGACCCAGTTCTCTTATGTGCCAGACAGCATCATGGCATAATCCAATGTTTCCCTCCCCATGTCCCAAACTCACTGGTGGGTGCAGTGGACTACCCCTGCCAGATAGGCCCCTTGACCCTAGCTTTCATAAGCAAGGTGGTGGTAGATGGTTAACTAGGCCAGCTCAAGTCTCCCACATGGGCAGGTCCATTTGTCTCACCCAGAAAGGTCCTCCAGCTTCCCTCCTGCAAATCACCTGGTCTCAGTCCCTGCGTTTGCCTTTGAATGTAGTGGCCTGGTCAGCAGAAATCTCCTAGAAGTCATTCTTTACCTGTAATGTACTGTCTCAGCTGTGCTTCGTCACACACATTCCCATAATTCCTTCTGTGAGGGGGTCAAGCAGTTGGGTCAGATGGCATGGGGGTGTGATGAGCATAGCTCCTCGATTAGCAAGGCTAGGAGGAGTTTCCAGCTGTGTGGCAAGGCCTGGCAGAATGTCTCTAATCACCTCATTGCTGCCTCACCCATTGTATGGACACTTCATCACCTCTCTGATATTTCATGGAATTTTCCTGAGGTTGTTACTGTTTTTCTGCAAATGTGAATTGATTTCTGTAGCTGGTTTAATGCTGGAAACTGATTTTATCAATCATGTTATGGTAAAAGGGTCTTTAGCAACTTAAGTCATGAGACATGGCTAAAAGCATCCGGTAGCACAATTGAGCCTATATCATTCCCAATGCCTTATCTTGTTTACTGTGCAGCCTCAAACTGTTACAACACATGAAATGAAGCATTTTGGTTTCCTACCACCTCAAGCAGAAAGCATGTGGGGCATCTTCTAAAGAGAGACAAATGCCATGAGCCCCTAGACGAAAATGGTTTGAAACTTCCGCTTTATATTGGCACTTACATTTGGAGAAAGAAAATAGTTTGAGAAGATAAAAAGTTTTTTTTTGTAAAGGCCCTCAGTTCATAGAAAGGCTGATTTGCCCTGGTCCTTTTCACTGCCCTTTAACAAAAGAACAATGCAATAAAAAAAAAATGAATCAGTGCTAGGTGATGGTAATTAGCATATGACTGATTGTAAGATTTAATAAAGAATCTATGATATATGCATTTATAAATTCCTTTTATTAATGAGCTTTCTTTTTAATCCTGTATTCTTGATATTTTAAGTGATATTAGTTTAGGTTTAGTGAAAATTAATTTTGAATATAAAATAACCACTTGTCGCTATGTAACCACATATGCTGTCGACTGTGGAGTTCTTGGACTCAGCCAGGTGACTGCAGGTTTGAATGAGTAATGCTTTGCTGAAAATGTTTTCTTTGAAGTAAAATAATAAAAATGTTTTTAGCATTGATTTTGTAATCATTCTTCTATAATGAAGTAAAAATGAAACAATTGGATATTGTGCAAAAGTTTGTGATGATCTCTGTATAACTAAAGAAGGCAACTTTTTTGAGTTGTCCATTATGAGCATCATGCTGTAGTGGTCCATGTCTCTTCTTCTTTCCTGCTGATTCATGCACCCTTCCTGAGCTCCGAACTCAGCTGGAGCTGGTCTCCAGCACCCTTCCTGGAGCAACATGCAACTCCCATGCCTGCATGCAAGCTGGTTCCCAAGCCAGGTCTTCTGGCGGGGCAGTGTGCTGGCCTGGGCCAGCCCCCAACATACTCCCAAGCTAGGACCCAAGTACGGCCTGCCAGCACGCCTTGGGAGTGTGCCTCATTATCTTTCTGTTGTTGATTTCCAGTTTGATTCCCCTATAATGAAGAACATATAACTCATGCTCTCTTCTGTAATCTTTGAGGTTTGTTTTAGACTCAGGCTATGATCTGTTTTGGTGTATATCTGTGCTCTGAGCATTTGAAAAGAATGTGTGTTCTGCAGCTGCTGGGTGCAGTGTTCCTTAAATGTTGGTTGAGACCATCGATAGGTTAACTCTATGATTCTCCTAGATCCTTGTTAATATTCCTGCCTGGGTGTTTTAGTGATTGTTTAGAGTTTTCAAGTCCCCCACTATAATTCTGGATAGTGCTGTTTCTTCTTTCAGTTCTCCTGGTTTTTACTTCACATATTTTTCAGCTTTGTTGTTTGATGCATAAACATTCAGGATGTCCAGAATATCTAGCTAAGTTGTCCCTTTACAATTATACAATATTTTACTGTATGTTTGTTCATTTTATTTTCTCTAACATCTACTCTGCTATTAATAGAGTAATCTCCATTCTCCTTTGACTGTGGTTTGCATATACATATTTTTACATCCTTTCATTTTTAACTTACTGAAAACTCAAAAAAAAAAAAAAAAAAACCTCACTAGGCCGATCTTGTGGTGTAGCGTGTTGCCTCCTGCAGTGCTGGGACCCTGTATGGGCATTTCTTGGGGTTCCAGTTGCTCAGCTTCTGATTTACCTCTCCAATAATGCATCTGGTAAAACAGTAGAAGATGTCCCACGGGCTTGAGTCTCTCCTTCTACAAGACCCAGAGGAGCTCCTGGCCCCTGGCATTAGGCTGGCCCAGCTCCTGATGCTGTGGTCATTTGGAGAGTGAACCAGTTTATGAGCTCTCTCTCTCTCTGGCTTCAAAGTACAAGAAATAAGTCTTAAAAAGAGTACTGAGGGTCCCGTGTGGTAGCTAGCAGCTGAAGTCCTTACTTTGTATGCACTGGGATCTCATATCGGGCACTGGTTGATGTCCTGGCCACCTTACTTCCCATCCAGCTCCTTGCTTGTGGCCTGGGAAAGCAGTCAAGGAGGGAGGGCCCAGAGCCTTGGGACCTGGTCCCTGGCTCCTGGATTTGGATCGGCTCAGCTCCAGCTGTTGTGGCCTCTTGGGGAGTGAAGAATCATGAGGTAGAGGATCTTCCTCTCTGTGTCTCCCCCTCTCTGTATATCTGACTTTAGAGAAAGAGATAAAAAGTCCTATCCATATTTTAACCTTGTGAATGCTTGCAGGAGCCAGGGATTAACCAGGCCAGACCCAAGAGCCTGGGCCTCCATCCAGGTCTCCCAGACAGCTGGGCGGGACCCATACACTTGTGCCATCATTGGCTGCAACCTAGGATGCATTCAAACGCAGCTGGCTCAGACGTAGAGCACCTGGGACTTGAGCCAACACTCCAACATGGGATACAAATCTTGTAAGTTGTGGCTTACCTTGCTATGCCACATCTCTTGCTCATACTTGCCTACAGCTTTGTATCTTCCAGTCAATGTAGAGCTAAACAACCTTTTACGTGTTAAGCTACTCTGCCATTCTGTCTTTTAACTGGTGTGCTTAGACAATTTGTGTTGAATGCCATTATTGACATATTAATACTTAGATCTGACGTTTCTCTTTGTGGTTTTTGTTTGTTCTATTTTTACTCTCTCCCTTTGATTCCTGCCTTCCTATTAGTGAAGTAAACATTTCCTAGGAATCTGTTTTTCAGGCAGTTGTTCAGGTATCTTCATAGCCAAGTATCTGCTCAAGGTAAACCTTTCACCCTACACAACATCACAGTCCATGATCAGCATCATTTCAGCAGCTTCAGCCAAAAGAGCCCTCGAGAATAGCCCCATACCTGCTCTGGCTTATAATATAACTGATTTAGGAATAGGAGGAATGACTTGTGGAGGGCTTCCAGTGACCTGGCCACTGCAGTGACAGGTAAGCACGGGAACTGAGACCAAGTGGTTTAGAAAATGGAAGCTGGAGGGCATGTCTGGCTCAGGCCAAAGTGACTGCCCACATGGGAGACCTAGGCTGAACTAAATGGCACTGCCTTCTACTTGCTGGTACACAGAAAAGCTGGAGTTGGGGTCATGCCTGGCTGGGCTAGGTTGCAATACCCATCGATGAGTGTTAGAGCAAGGGGGTGGGTCACATTTAGAGTGGGCCACAGGATGCACCAGAATGTAAGAGAACTGGGTCTGGGGCAGATTCTGGAGGGACTTGTGGGCTCACTTTTGTGGGACTGCAGCAGCTGCCAGTTGGTATGAAAACCTAGGGGTGGAGAAAGGCTGAGCTAGGATGGACCACAGAACTCAAATGACAGGAACCTACCTGCCATTCACAGGAGCTGGGGCTGGGAGGAGCTGGGCTGGGCAAGACTACAACACTCACTGGCATATGCAAAGGTTGGGACTGAGGGTAGACCATGCCAAGCAGGATTACTGTAACTGCTGGCACTTGTGTGGGTCAGGTCTGGAGACAAGCTGGGTTGGGCCAAGCCTTAGCACTCACTGGCATACATGAGAGCCAGGACAGGGTGTGGGCTCTGCAACCCAGCTGGACGGGGTTGGGCTTCAACCTGTCAGTGACAGTTGATAGTGTTATTGGGCCATGCCAGCCTGGTTCAAAGCATCCACCAGCATGAACCTTAGGAGATCTCTGGGGACTCACCTGCTAGGTTGTAGCTCCAACTGGTAAGTGTGAAAGCCAGGTGGACCAGTCTGAGCTAGACTGCTTGCCGCACCCTCTAGTGCATCATGAAAGCACTAGGCTAGGCTAGCTTGGCCAGGTCAGTCAGGCTAGGCTGTAGCACCAGCTGGCAAGTACCAGAACAGGGTGTGAGTCATGTCAGGCTGGACCCTAGTATCCCCTTGAAGGAATGGACCTGAGGCTGGAAGCATTCCTGCAGGAGTGGGCACTCTCTTGCTAGGCTGTACCTCCCTCTGGTGAGCACAAGAACCAAGGATGGGGTGCAGCAGCATGGATAAGGTGGCTGTACCTTTTGGCATATGTGTGGCTGAGGTCTGGGGGCAGGTTAGGCTAAGCCAAGCACCCATGGGTGTGTCCAAGAGCTTGATGGGATGAGGGCTGGGCCTAAAGGCTGCAACAAACTGGCACTTGTAAAAACAGGCTGGGCACCATCCTGGTGGGAAATAATCAGGGTCATCCTAACTAGACTATGCTACCTGAGGTTAGGTGTGACGACTGGGTCTGTAGCAGGCTTGTTGGGCTGGGCTGCGGCACCCATTGGTTCACATGAAGTATGGGGCTGGGGAGGAACTGACCAGGAAGCTGCAGTAACCAGTATATGCAGGCAACAGACTCATCTGACCCTGCACTGGCTGGCACACACGAGTCAAGTTTGAGATCTCCTAGGTGAGGTTTCTTGTCGGACTCCCCAACTAGACCATTAGACTCAGACCCTAGCCATCCTGGAAAATCACAGGATGTATGGGCTGACCTTGTATTGGCCCTGAGACTACTCATCTCTAGTCATATCCTGTGGGCTCACATGTCTGTCACGAACAGATCTTTCCTTCTGGGTTCTCTGTGCTGACTTCCTCAAATGAGCTCACTGTGACCCAAGTTCTTAGCCCATGATGCTCTTGCTGAGAAAATCCTTCATCCTGAGTGAGGTCAGAAACAGTACTGATCAGCTCCCTTCTTGAGGTCTGTGCCTCAGCCCATACCCTGGAGGTTTGCTGTGACCCAAGAAGTAGCATGGATTAAACTTGCCTTTATGTCCAATTCAGGTTGGGTCACCTGTACTCTTGCTACAGAGGAAAACCAGTGTAATAATTGTATGTCTATCAAGAATCTTTCACTCTCAACAGTATTGGAATATTTTGTGGCCAAAGCATTGGAACTGCTGTTTGCATCCTCTGTTGCCTTCTGATGCCCAACAGCTACCTTGCATCACAGGATGTGTGGAGTGGTGCACTGAATCGCCTCCCTCATCATGCCATCGAAAAACAGTGTAATTAATTAGGTGAGATGGGAACTTCAGGGTTAACTATAAAAGATGATATGGTAGGAAGCTGACATTTTAGGACCTTTGCTGTATATTCGTGCACAACATTTTTTTTCTGTCTTCCACCTGGCCAAACCTGACCTGCCATTTTCTCTGAGTCCTGTGTTTACACTACCATTTTTTGCCCTCATTTGTCCACCGTTGACCTGGAGCTTGCAATCCTGTTCCTGGCATTAACATCTGGAGCTGTTGTAAAGTCTTCATAGATGCTCTGCTTGTCTCTATGAAGCACAGACTTTAGCTTTAGCTTTAATATCAGCACCACCCCATCACAGCTGCATCTTCTGATTGCAGATCCAACAACAAAGAAGGAGGAGGAGGTAGAAGGGGGAGGGGAATGACTTCTGGGAAAATCTAAAACATTCTCTTCTCAGTTCTGCAGTCGAACTTGATACTCACAAAGACAGCGAATGGGCAGATCCTGGAATCTGACTCCCTAGAGACAAGGAAGGTGAACCTGGAGGCAACATCTTCAAAACAGTTCTCTTCCGAACTATAGTAGCTACCCCAAAACTTTTCCTGCACCTTCATCCTATAACTGACACAGGGAAGGTTGTCTTCTTCCATCAAATGTTCCTTTTCAAAAAATATGAAATAATATCCTTGGAAACTCAGATCTGAAATCCATGCCTTTTGCTTTGACAGAGGGCTACTGGAAATAGGTGAAGAAAATCCCAGGTTACTGGCCTGTGATGCCAAGACTCTGTTGCATGACAAACATAATGGAAAGTAAATCAAAGGCCTCTTTTTCGATATTCAATATCCTTGCTCTTCCTCAACACGTGTCATGGCTTGGAAAATAGTTCTGGTGTCCCCTGATAAGCCCATGTGTTAAAAGCTTGTTAATGGGATAAAGATGGAGTTTAACTGAGTTATGTGAGGTTTGGATGATTAGTGTTGGATGTTCAATGATCAAATCATTGTGGCTCCAGAAAGTAAGACACACATGTGTGAAAGAAGTGTGGACTTCTGGGGTCAAGCATGTGGATTGGAACTCCACTTCAGTGGCCCCCTGGCTGCTTTTTACGCACCATATTTATTCCATAGTCAGCCAGTGCTTTGCTCGCTGGCTGCCCGACGATAAGCTCTGGGGAATTGGGGGTGACAAAATATTGCCTAGGGACATCCATGGATATGAACACCATATGTGAAAGTGAGGAATGAATCCTGAGAGAGACACCTAACAACCAGGACCACTGTACTGGTTGGTAAGTGAGGGGATGGCGACCTGGTGGTATCTAGGGGAGAGATTGGAATATCTGTATGGGTCAGACCTGGGAGTCCTGAGATGGGCTTGTTAGCACAGAGCATCACTGACCACCACATGCCATACCACACAAAATCTATGGCTAGGGGCCTGTCTAGCAGACCTAGATCCAAGAACCTGATTGAGTGTTGGAACAGGTAACAGGCCACATTAGGCAGGGCCATGACACTAACCAGCATGAGACAGAACCAGGCCTGAGGAGAGATTCTGTGGGGGATAAGTGAACCCATCCTATGGAAACACAAGTTCATTAGTTAGCTCAAGAGTTGGGGTAGTGACTGGCTGAAACCCACAAACACTCATGGGTACTGGGGCTGAGAACAGACTGAGCAGGTCCAAGCTGCAGCACCTGCGTATGCATCCTAAAACAGGATGTAGTGCAGGCTGGCCCACAACATCCACCAGTTCATTAAAAGGCCAAGATGGAAGGGCATACTATGCCAGGCAAGGGTCTAACACCTGCTGGAGCACATGAGGTCTGGGTCTGAGAGTGGGCTGAGTAGGGAAACTGGGAGACTTCCCTACTGGGCCATAGCTTCCATTGGTGAGCATGTGTTCCAGACCTAAGGGTCAGGCAAGTTGAGCAAGGTAGTCCCACTCATTGGCAAGTGTGTGGGTTGGTTTTGGAAGAGGGCAGGCCAGGCAGGGTCAAGCAGATCTTAGCCCACTGGCGAGTGCAGAAATCAGACTGGAGTATAGGTCTTGCCAGGTTAGGGTGTCACACCTAATGGTTCACATGAGCTGGGGATGGGAGCAGACTGAGCAGGGCTAGGTTGCAACACCTGCCAGTGAGAGTTGGGACTGGGGCTGGCTAGGTTAAGCCGGGCTACAGCATCCAAAGGCAAAGGCTAAGATGGATGGGGCTATGTCAGACCAAGTCAGAGCAACCACTGACATGCTTGAAATCTTTGGAGGGGAACAGGCCTGGCTGAGGAGCAAAGGGGACGCCCTGGCCTGGTTGTGATCCCCATTGGAGAGTGCGAGGGCCAGACTAGGGGCTGCGGTCTTGTCTGAATATAGCTGTAGAATCCCTTGGCATGTGTGTGGGCTGGGTATGGGATGTGTCAGACTGGGCTAGAATCCAGCATCCACTGGTACTTGTGAGAACCAGGATAGGTATAGGACAGGCTAGGCCAGGTCTCTGCCCCCACTGAGCCATGTGTGAGCTGTGTGTGTGTTTGGATCAGAGTTGGCTGGGCTGTAGTGCCCAACAACAAGAACCGGAATGGGTGAGGGCCAGTGAGGAAAGGCCACTGTTCTTGCTAGGATAGGAGGTAGATTAAGTAGGGTTGGCCCATGGACCCATCAGTATGTGCGAGATCTGGCATTGGGAGAGATCCGGATGGAAGAACCTGGGGAACTCCCCTGTCAGGACATGCTCTCTGCAGGTGAGTGCAAGAACCAAGACAGGGAGCAGCCCAGACCAAGTCAAAACACAGTACCCACCAACATATATTTGGTGCAGGTTGGGGGCAGGCCAGACTGGGTCAGTCCATATTACCAACTGGCGAATCTGAGTGCCAGAATAGAGTGTGGGTCAGGCTGGGTCAGGGTGCAATACCAGCCAGTCCACATGAATGCCGGGATTGGGGGCTGGCAAGGCTAGGCTAGGCTGTAAGCCCCCACAAGCATGAGTTGGAATTGGGGATAGGCCTAGTCTGGCCACGCTACAGCACCCACTGGCCAAGATGAGGGGGCTGAGCCAGACTGAGTCACAGCACCCAACCAGCACATGCAAAACACATGGCCCCAGTGAATGGGCTGCAAAGGTGAGCATGAAAGCTGGAAGGGGGCAGACCAGACCATGCCGGGCAGGGCCACATCTGATAGCTGGGTCAGGGAAAAGCCAGGCTGGGCTGACTGTACCATCTGGTACATGCATAAGCCAGTGTGGATGTAGATTGATTGGCCTTTGCCGCAGCATCAGCTGGCAGATGTTGGCACAGGGGCCAAATTCTGTCAGGCACAGGCATGGCTTAGACTGATGGTGGTACCCGCTGGCACTAGTATGGCCTGGATAGCGGGGCTGGCTGGGACGAACTGGGCATCATTTCCCACCAACATGTATGAGAGCTGAATGGGATGTGGGACAAACCAGACCAGTCTGCTGTGTATACTGGCAAGCACAGGAACCAGGACAGGGGCAGCCTGGTAGGCATTTTTGTGTGTTGCTCCAACTAGAGTGCAGCTCCTACTGGTTTATGTGAAGGCCAAATATGTAGTGGGCAGGATTGGGCTGGACTCCAACACTCATTGTATTTCATAAAACACGGCGTTGGAGACAGAACTGACCCAGCAACTGCAACTGCCAGTGTGTGCATAAGTTGATTTGGGTGACAGACTGTGTCAGACCCTGTATTTGTAAACACACACAAGAGTAGGTTTGGGATGGCCTCACATGAGGTTTCTTTGACGATTCCCTACCAACTGAACTGCTGGACTCAGAATTCTAACCATGGAGAGAATTGCAGTTTTCATGGGCTGACTGTGGGAGTGGATGTATCAGAACTGGGCCTCCTCAGTGTCTGAGATGGAGCAGAGGACAGGACATCCAAATGTACACAGAGGATATGGCAGTACATCGGAGCCTCCAGAGGACACGTGATACCATGGCCAAGGATGGAGGATAGAACAAATTGATCAACTATCCCAGCCAATCACTGGCAGTGACGATCTGGGCAGACAGAGACACTGAGGTGACTAGAGTAGCCAGTGGATTTGGAAGAGATTTCATGGTGATCAGAGTGGCAGGTTCGCCAGCAATTCAGAACTGTTGAACTACCAAAACCTTTTAAGAAATTCATGATGTAGTGTATTTCTATTTTTCTTCCTGTTGTTGATTTTGTACTGTGGCTTTTCATTTAAGAGGGATGTGAGGTGACTGTGTAATGGAGACTATCATGTCCAGATGTGAGGATGCAGTGCAGTGTGCATCTCTACTTCCAGATCAAAGATAGACTACTAATGAAACTATTAGCTGTATCTTGACAATGGGAGGCTGGACTCTCTGCCATTGTCCATGCCCACACTGATTAACATGTGACTGTTTATGAAGAGCTATGCTATAGTAATCATAGGAGAATTCTTGGGAAATAAAAATTAATTAATTAGAATAAAAAAAATTGTGGACATCCTGTGTCTCTCTGTTGCATGGATCTCTCTGCTGTGATCCCCGGCACGGTCTATTGTCAGGTACCCCATGTACGGGCCATCTTTTTAGGAGCAGCAAACCAGAGGTTTGAACAGTGCAGCCAGTGCAGACTGAGTCCAGGACATTCAAAACCTGTTCTCTAAGCAAAAAGGATTCACCCAAGAGGGCTTGTGGGCTGAACTAGCCAGGCATCAGTGCTCACAGGGCAATCTTTTTTTTTTTTAAGAACACCTGCTTCAGAAATGGCCTAGAGTGCTGGCATAGAGAGTTCTTCCAATTATCCACCAGGGACATGTAAAGATGACGACACAGAGAGCCTGTTTCACTCTTCCCAATCAGCTCTTCAACAAGGAGACCTACTCAAAGAATGCAGAGCCTTTCTTGTCTGGAAGGATGTGGACGCTGGAGCTTCTTTCCTGTGACGTGTCCTTTCTGTTCTGTTTGCTGGAAGGAAGCCATGACCTGAGGTTATAAAGAGTGACAGAAATAACCCTTCCCTTTAAAAATCTTCCATCATGTTAAGTGCTCCAGATTTCTCAGCTGGTCATTACAAAGGCAGAAAGTCTGTGGAATGATGAAATTAAAAGGTAGATTGGTTGTTTAAATCTAAGGAATTTTGAAACTGTGCACTGTTTTTGCATCAAATGCATTTTCCATGAACTTTTTAAGAAGCCCTCATCTGCATATGCATGGATTTCAAACTTGCTTGCGCTGAAATGAACTCATTTTAAATTGTTATTTTCCATAGACTTTTGGAAAGACCTCCATCCTGCTCTACTTTGATTATTTGGTTTCACTTTAATTTTCTTTATTATGTCTCTCCAGACACAATCAGAAGTTTTCTTCATATGAGACACAATGGAGGAGATCCATAGTGCAAGACCAATACTTTCAATTTCTTTTCTAAAGTGGTGGAGCAATTGTACAATAGTCAGAAAAGTTTAATGTCTGGAAATATTCTCAGAAACTGTGATAGAACACGGCATTTCTCGAAGGCAACTCATGGGGTTATTAGTTCTTCTCAGCCTGCCCTTGATTATTAGATGGGGTAAAGGGATTCTGAGGAAGGCAGAAAGATTTCTGCACTGATAAAATGTCAGGAACCAGGTTGTGAGGAAGTAGAAGTGAGACTCCGAAATGCTGTTGGAGCTGGAGCTGGCTTAGGAGAGGCAGAACAAAGCAGGGGTGGATGGGTGGGTGAAAAGTGATATTCGTTGAAAAAGGCTTCCCTGCTCTGAACATAGATCCCTCCTCAGAAGATGCGTCTAGAAGGAGCATCCTGCGGCAAATGGTTTTGATGAATGGGAAGGATGTTTAAAGAATGTGTAAATCTATCTAGGTGTGCACATCTGAAGGTTCAATCAAGGAAAACCTTTGGATGAACCTGACTCCATGCAGTGCTCAGGGTAATGGGTTCATCAGCGTAGGCCACTGTGGCTGCAAGTGAACCACAAGCTCCCCATCTGTGTTCTGCGAGGATAAATGAGCGAGTGTTGGCAGCAATAAGCAAGGCATAGACATTGAAGGGATAAGGCAAAACCTTGATGACAAGATCGCTCCAAGCAAGCACCAGCATGCAGAGTGGTGGTTGGTGATCTCAGATCTGTCTGGATATTCACTGACATCTTCATGTGGAAGAAGGGCATAATATTACTCCTTACTTGATATCCTGATAAGTGGTGCTCATAGAATGCAGGAAGGAAGGTATGGTTGGACGTGGACAGTTGGGAAGCAGAGGAACAGTGTGTCCATGCTGACAGGGTGGTGAGGATTGAACCGTGAAACAACGTGTCCAAGACTGTCAACATCACGGTCCAGAGCAGGACTTCGGCAAGCAGACCCTGGCAGCACGGGAGGCATCTCCAGTGTGGGCCTATGTAACTCATTCCAGGAGTTCAACATGGGAAAATCAGGAAGGTCATGTAGCCATGCATAGAGGGTGACAAGGTCCGTGGACAAGCTGGAGCACACCAATCCACAGCTATGCTTCCACTGGTAGGTTTCTGCTTCTAGATGCACACAGAGCTTCGTGCAGCCTGCAACGCTCTAGATCGCCTCAAAGGTGCAGACCCAACCAAGAAGGGCCCAGGACTGATTTTGTGATGTGACACTAATAAAGGCTGACATTGGGCCTGGCGGTGTGGCCTAGCAGCTAAAGTCCTTGCCTTGAATGCGCCCTGGGAATCCCATATGGGCACCGGTTCTAATCCCGGCAGCTCCAATTCCCATCCAGCTCCTTGTTTGTGGCCTGGGAAAGCATCTGAGGACAGCCCAAAGCTTTGGGATCCTGCACCCATGTGGGAGACCCAGAAAAAGTTCCTGGATCCTGGCTTGGGACCGACATAGCATCGGCCGTTGCGCTCACTTGGGGAGTGAATCATCGGATGGAAGATCTTCCTCTCTGTGTCTCCTCCTCTCTGTACATATGACTTTCCAATAAATAAATCTTTTCAAAAAAATAAAATAAAGGCTGACATCTCATTTCAGGGCACTGATTTGAGCCTAGGCTGCTCTATTTCCACTCCTATTTTTCTGGCACATGCGAAAGCAGCTGAGGAAAAAGTAAGCTTTTCCTTATGAAACTGTGGAATTGTCTCCCAAGTGTAACTTAAAGTTCAAAAAAAGTTGCTTATGACAGTATGTATTTTCATGTGTGAAAGGAAAATTCACTTATATTTGCACGACAAGTTTACTTTGGCATAGCAAAAAATCACCTTAAAAATGCTGCTTAGTGAAAACTAGATAGATTTGCATAGGTTCTTTCTTAAAAGCCAAGCAAAGTGAATTGAAACAAACAAATACAGAGCTGGGAGTTTGAAGTGTCACCTGCATAGTGCCATAAAGAAGTCTGACTGCTTTTCTCTGTATGCACTTTGGCTCTGTATGGTGTCTGAAATATCTCACTCACATACACACATTTTTGCCTTTGTATTGGAAGAAAAGCCATTGTTTTAGACCAAACATGAGCTTCGTCGGGTGCTCGTTCACCATATGCAGGAATCCACTATAGCTCCCATGGCAAATAGACCGTAGAATTGGCAATCTGGGATTAGTACTGCTGAAAAGGCAAAGCGTGATGTGATGACACTGGCAATCTGGCTCTGATTGTGGAACAAGTTCTATAGCCAGCACTGCTGAGGCCCTGGCTTCTGTGTGGGTCTGTCTAACAAGAGGGGTTTTAAAGGAGAATTCGGGAGGAGTAGGTAGTGGTGGGAGACGGTGGGGCATTCAAGGAAGGTGTACCACAGTCATTATGTGAGCTGCTCAGGAAGAAAAATATGTAGTTGGAGAGCAGAGTCTGTGAAGGACAGTTGAGAAAAGAACACTGCCCAGAAAAGCCTTGTTCCGCCCAGACAAGCAAGAGGACAGGTCTCAGAGAAAATCCCAGGACAGAGTGGAAGAGAAGGCAGCTAACTAACTGTTTCTAGTTGGGTTTGCAAGCTCCCTAGCTGACCGGCCTCAGACATGGTTCTGCTCTCCCCAACAGGAGCCAGTTCCAACCAGCACCCAGCCCCAGCACTGCTGTCAAGCCTGTGGGCGTGGCCTGGATTTTTGAAAGCTGCTTAAGAGGATGCTGAAGGAGCGCACTGACCAATTAGAAACAATGATTCTTTACAGGCTCCTTGTAATTCCCAACATTCTGACAAATGGCTCTGTAGTTATCTCGTAGCCTTTGAAACTGCAGAATTGAAGCACACGCGATTGTTCAGCTGGGTATGAGACAGCAGCTGTGATCAAAGAGACAGCATTGTCAACAACAAAAACTCAGCTCACCGTGATTCACTTTTTCACAAGTAATCATTATAATTAATAATACCATAGTTTTGCTGACTCCCTTAAATGCGTACATATTTCAGGATTAACTCTGCTAATTGGGATAGATTTCTTTCATTGAAGCCATCCTGCACCGTAGAGCAGTGAATTGTGTATTACCTCAGGAGTGAGAGTTACGATGGTGATTTCTAGAGTTAGTTAGCAGGGCGCCTGGGTGTCAGCAGCCCAGCACAGTAACCGTATCTGCATACCTTACCAGTGTGGTTCAGTCCACCTTCTGTAGGATTCTCATAGGATGGCAGTCAATCCCCCAAGAAAGAACATCTTGTTGTCTACATCTCTCCATCATTCCCTCCACCCTCCTCCCAGCCAGATCCGGTGAGAGAAGGAAACCTATAGGATCCTTCCCAGACCCTGTACTTACTTCATATCTGTGCATAAATGTTACTTATGATGGGTGCTTTCAACGGATGTCAGAAAATAGAGTGAAAAGATCTGTTTTGGTATAAAAAATTAAATTTATGGAATCAAGTTGTCTTCAAGATTTCATGAAAAATGTATACTTCAGAAAAAAATGCCTGGTTATGTACCTAAATGAACTGATGGTTTAATTCCGTTTTCCATGAACTTTGTAAGATCCCTTCCTGCTGTCCTTCGAGTGATTTTCTGAAGGGTCTAATTGGGAACCGTGGAAACCTGTGGGAGAAGAGCCACCCCTGTACATCAATGTTCAGAGACTCACAAGGAAATTCAAGATCCTCAATGCAGAGTTTCTCACAACCTAGTTTGCTGCCGTCCTGCTGCGACACTAAAGTGACGAGGAACTCTCGAGGGCCTGGAAAAACAGGAGTCGCCACCGCAACTGGCACACACACCCTGAACGAAACACATGAACACACACACACAAACGAACGAGTGAACAAAAAGGCAGGCGAACGAAAAAAGAGGGTGAGCAAAAAGGGGGAAGGTGAACAAAAAGGTTTATTGCTGAAAGCGGGCTGCTTATATACAGTTCTCCACCGATCACTTCTCCCCGTGGGTCCACTGGGCGCTACCTGATAGGCTGGTAGCAACGGCATAATCGCAGTGGGGGCATCAGCCTATCCCTGTGACTCCCCGCCTCCTGGCCCTTGGCCAGCTGCCATCTTGCGGCCCCTCATAAGCATGGGGTCAGCTCCTAGCGCACCGCTCCCCACACTAGTCATGGACATTCACCATATCTGGTTATGTATGAATATTAACATCACTGTACATCCAACTATTCATCTATTGAGCTGTCATTTTTGAAAGGACTTGTTATCATCATACAGGAAGTCCTAATCCATGTTTATGTAATTCTTGTAGATACGTCCTTTTTAATCCACACACCCCAGCCACTAAGCATAGCTGTGCATTGATGTGCTGAAGAACTGTGACTAGTTTAACGACTGCTTGAAGAGCAGTGTCTGCTGCCCAGTCCAGCATAGAGAACACAGATGATGTTGATTTTTCAACTTCCCAACTTCAGCAGAAGGAATATGAGTTTTGTAGAAACCTTATCTCAGATTTTGAATTTCACCCTTTTTCTGGGCTAGCAGTTTGATATTGGCCAGGAGCAACAAGCACTGCTCCCAGGCAGCCACCAAGTCATGCGAGGAAATAGGCAGTGCTCTGCGGTTTGCCACATTGCTAAGCCAAGATGTGTGGTGGGAGAGATGGATTAAATGTATTTTTGATTTTTTTTTTTTTTTTAGTTTGACCAACTTCACATAAAAAAACAACAAAAAAGTAAAACTTGACATATGGGTAAAAGAAGTGTGCTTCTGCTGCTCTCTCTAGATTGGAATGCATGAACAGCAAAAACCATAGAGTAGATGCCAAAGGCGATGCTAATTTGTTCCACTAAAGAGAGAACATCTGGGGAAAATAAAAAGCACCAACTTAACTTGTGTTCCCCAGGCAGACATTCTCCTGCTGAAAAATAGGCACTCTTCAGTGCCAGATTTCTCCATCAATGTTGTTTTACTCACATACAGGCTACTTTACGCCCAAATCAGACACTTCGGATTGTTCCAAAGGCTCCTCCACCTCACTCACCTCCATCAGGAAGTGATGCAATGAAGGTTGAGGGCAGTGCAAGGGCTACTGCCCATCCACAGACTCCCTCCTGAGCTCTTGCAACCTGGAAACACACCACCTTCTCTCTTTAGAGCCCTGGGAATGCAGGCTGATGGACAATTCCATGCATAGAGAATGTGCATAAAAGAACCTGGCCAGAACTTTTTCCAAATCTGAAGGTTTACATTTGACTGAATCCTGTCTCATTGAACAATAAATGCCTTTTCATCTAATGGTGCTGTCTGCACATTCTCTCTTTGTGCCTGTTTATGTACACATCCCTGCCACTAAGGACAGCTGTGTATGGGATGCAACGCTATGAGATATGCAATACTAAGAAAGCTGCACGGGGACTGAATCTTTTTTTTTTTTTAAAGATTTATTTTTATTATTTTTTCATTGGAAAGGCGGATATACAGAGAGGAGAGACAGAGAGGAAGATCTTCCGTCCGATGATTCACTCCCCAAGTGAGCGCAACGGGCCGATACTATGCCTATCCGAAGCCAGGAGCCTCTTGCTGGTCTCCCACGCGGGTGCAGGTTCCCAAAGCGTTGGGCCGTCCTTGACTGCTTTCCCAGGCCACAGGCAGGGAGCTGGAAGGGAAGCAGGGCTGCCGGGATTAGAACTGGCGCCGACATGGGATCCCAGGCGTGCAAGGCAAGGACCTTTAACCACTTGTGCCACCGCGCCGGGCCCCGGGGACTGAATCTTGCACTTGGAGCTTCACAGTCTCTTGTTCTTCTGTTGCTTAGAAAAAGCAAAAAAACATGAAAAGCAGAGAGAAGGTGCAGTACTTCCTCTCCTCAAAAGCACAGTGGTCATGGTTGCTGGATCCTGAAACTTGATGACTTATCAGGTGGCCAGAAGTTGACTGCTGAATGTGGATGATTTTCACAAGAAACAGCAGCAGCTCCTGCAGTGGTCCACAGGAGTTTTCAAAGCTACATCTAGGTGGGCAGTTGGGGGTGTCTCAGACACTTGGAGCCCTGACACCTGAGTTAAGTTTTAAGCTCTTACCTTTGACCTGGCCCATCTTTGGCTATTGCAGGAATCTGGGAAGTTCATCTGCAGATGGGAGATCTTTCTGTTTGTCTTTCCTTCTTTGTTTCTCTCTTTCAACTAACTGAAAAATAATTAACTGAGGGCCTGATGGCATGGCCTAATGGCTAAAGTCCTCGCCTTGAACATGCCCAGGATCCCATATGGGTGCCAGTTCTAATCCCAGCAGCTCCACTTTCCATTCAGTTTCCTGCTTGGGGCCTGGGAAAGCAGTGGAGGGCGGCCCAAAACTTTGGGACCCTGCACCAGCATGGGAGACCTGGAGGAAGTTCCTGGCTCCTGGCTCCTGGCTCCTGGCTTCAGATCGGCTCAGCACCAGCCATTGCGGTCACTTGAGGAATGAATCATTGGACGGAAGGTCTTCCTCTCTGTTTCTCCTTCTCTCTGTATATCTGACTTTGTAATAAAAATAAATAAATCTTTAAAATAAATAAATACATTAATAAATAAACTAAAAGCTACATCTGAGTTGACCAATATGGACTGTAACCTTGCAACATTAGCAGTGTGAGGACCCGTTAGAAATCCAGTTATCAGGCCTGTTTCACAAGTCAGCTATCTGTCCTGTCTGGGGGCAGGTCCAACAATCTTGTGACAATGAGACCTTCAGGTAATTCTCAAGAAGACAGGAACTTGGGAAGTGTGAGTGCTATGACTTGATTTAACTTAATGTTGATGAAGTCTCATGGCCTGGGACCACACAGGTCATTGTCTGTGGTCAACATGATGCCATGGAAGGAACCACCCCAAAGTATAAGGTTTTAAACCAGAAGTAGTGAGAACTTCTGAAGCTGTGATCTCTGGGGTTGATTTGCATATACAGGATTAACTGGTCTTCAGATGGCCTTCCCTCGAATGAAGCCTCTGGACCACAATGCCTCATTCTCCAACAGGTGGACCTTGGGGGAAGAATGGGAATCTCCCTGTCCAACAGCTGGGCAATGCATTTTCATGGGAAATGGGAAAAGCACCAGAACCTAGGGAATATTGCCAAGGCTTGGCTTTGCATCCTGCTGACTAGAAAGTTCCATGGCTGATCACAGAGATGGTGTTTGAACAATGAGAGTGGTAGGGATATGATCTGCCCTCAAATATTACAGTGGCTACCACATACACATAGGAAAGTGGAGGCTCTAAGTGATAGAACATCTTACGCACAATTGCACAGCCAGGGAATGACACAACCCAGGCCAGCACCTGAGCTGCCCAACCTTTCCCTAGGAGTTCTCTGATGACTACCTTAGGTAGAGATTTCTGCTGGCTACTATGGTTTGGACATGATTCAAGTGTGTCCCTTAAAGATTTATTTGCTGCATATCTGATCCCTTGTGAGGTGGTGTTAAGGTATTGGAATCTGTATGAGTTGGGGCCCAGTGGAAGAGAATCAGGGCATGGGAGCAACCCCTCCAGAAGGCCTCTTTGACTTGGAATATTTCCTGCAGGAGCAGGTTGATTTGAACTGAGTTTGGCTGTCCCAGCTTCCCCTGCTGCCCACTGTTTCAATCTTGCCACATTCTTCCCTCTGGGTCTAGGTGCTTCCATTCCAGCCTCTGTCACATTGCAATGCAGCCAGGGGGTCTCACTATGATGCCACACCATGGTGATGAAATAAACAAATGTGATTCTTAACATTCTCAACAGGTATTACTATTTTCTGTTTCGATTTTTGAATTTTGTAAACAATAGATCCAGGGGTATGGCACTGTGGATTGAGTTTAAATCTTCCAAATGGGAGGAGATGCTGACTACCTTTGCTTGCACTTATTCACCATGTGCTTTGCAAGTGTATGTCTTTCTTGATTCTTCTTGGGTATTTTGCTATAGCAACTCAAAATGGGCATATGACATACTCTAAATTTACTTTAAATGTCTTTTGTTTGGTCAGTTGGCCAGGCATCTATGATTCCCAAGATAAATTTCAATACATTATTTGAAAAGTACTGTAATTTCTGGTTTTATTGTGCTAAAGTACATGTAACATAAAATTAATAGAAATATAAAACAAGACCCCTACCTTGCAAAAACATGACTCTAAACACAGCAAGAATCTAAACGTATGACCTGACACCATCAAATTACTAGAGGGAAACCTTGGGAAAACTTTGCAAGACATAGGCATAGGCAAAGACTCATGGGAAAGATCCCAGAACAATACGAAACAAAAAATAAATAAGTAGAATTACATTAGGCTACGAAGCTTCTGTTCTACAAAGGAAATACTAAACAAACTGACAGGCAACTCATAGAACAAAAGAAAATGTTTGCAAATTGTGCAACTGATAAAGTACTAATACCCAGGATCTATAAAGGGCTCAAGAAATTCAATGACAACACAGCGGACAATCCAGTTAAGAAATGGACAAAGGATGGTATTCTAATGCCCAACAGACACAAGGATAAACATTGCTCAGGACCTCTAGCCTTCGAGTAAATGCAAATAAAACCACAACAAGGTTTCACTTCATCCCAATTAGAAATGCTGCTTTCTGAAATCAGGAAACAAGAAATGTTGGCAAGGATGTAAGGGAGAAAAGTACTTAATGTACTGTTCCTGGGAATGCAAACTAGTACAACCATTATATAACAGTAGAGAGATTCGTCAGAGATCTGAAAACCAACCATCCTACTCTTGGGGAAATTGCCCAAATGAGACTATGAATGAGTTATCTGTAACCCATGTTTATTGCTGCCCAATTCATAATAGCTGAGCTATGGAATCAACCCAGGCATGTATCAATGGTGACTGGATAAAGAAAATACATGTCACTATAGATACATTATGGGATACTATTCAGCACAAAAAAGAATGGAATTCTGTCTTCTGTAATGTGATAAGTACAAGCAGAAAGGAGTACCTAAAAGATAAATCCTATTTTCCCTGATTTATATTAACTAATATACAGAGTACAAAATTGTAATGTAGATGAGTACAATTGATATTTTGATATTTGATTATTGTTTATAACCTGTGTCTGTACTTCTCAGCAACAGTGTTTTTTTTTTTTTAAATTATTTTCTACTTGTTGAATTCTTCATTTAGTAAAGTGAGCTTGTCACTATAAAATGACTGAAAATATGACATTGTGAAAAATTACCATCTTAATCTAAGTGGCTTTAAGGATATCGTTCAAGTTCTTCATTCACTGTTAAATCACAGTGCTTTTTTTTTTTTCTGTTGTGGAGACCTAGAATTTCATTCCTCATCTTGGATATTAATCACTCAGCAGATGTATGATTTGCAAATACTGTTTCCCATTCCTTCCATTGCCTTTTCACCCTATAAAAAGTGATATTTGCAAGCACCAAACCTTTAATTTTGATGAAATAGAATGTATCCTTTTCTTTTGTTACATATGATCTGGATGTCATTTCTAACAAATCATAGCCACTTCCAGAGCCTCGAAGAGTGTGCTGCATGTTGCCTCTAAGAATTTTAGTTTCTGTTCTTGCTTTCAGATCTTTACTCTTTCCTGATATAATTTTTTCCTATATTTTTGGTGAGGTTCCAACTGTGTTCTTTTGTGTTTAAATATCCCAATTTCCCAGCACCATTGTTGAAAAACACGTCCTTTAGCACTGAGTGACTTGCACCCTTAAAAAATTCATTTGCTCCTGCATTTTAGTGGGTTTGTTCCTGTTATTTCACTCATCTGTATTTGTGCATTTCTGCTAAAAGACCTCTGAAATGGTCTTGCAAAAAGGTCACTGGAATTTTAAGTAGGACTGCATTTAATCAGTAGCTCTCTTTGAATGGCATTGGAATAAGCTTAAGTCTTCCAAACATTTTTGTTTGAAGTCTTTTTTTTTTCTTTTAAGAGATATGATTTTTTTTTTAAATTTGTAGGCAGAGTCATAGAGATGGAGAGCTAGGTGGGGTAGAGAGAGAGA